>NW_026623605.1:409950-428455 GCF_030028575.1 Malurus melanocephalus
ATGGGATGGGATGGGATGGGTGCTGGAACTTTCCAAGCTGTATCCCCTTTGCTCTCAGCAGAAAGGAGACCTGCAAACACAACTGCAAATCCCCAGATGAGCATCAACATTTAATGCTGCCAGGGAAGCAGCATAAATGGGACCTGTGGTGTGAAATCTTTAATTAAAGGACTGAAATTAAATTTTAACAAGTTGCTGTGTAGCTTTATGATCCTTTGAAATCAATGGCCTGGATCCTGTTGATTACAGTGGATCCAGACTTTCTCCTGAGGTGTTTTTGCTGTGCTCACACCTTCAAAAATGCTCAGGATGTCACAGAGTCTGTTCATTTGATGAAGACCCCTCCAAGTTCACAGAGACAGACCAAAAAAATACTGTGGGTTTTGGCCATCTACAGACAATGTGAATGTGTGTTCTTTGAAGTTACACTTTGGGTTTTATATTTTCATTAAACGGCAGCAATTCAGATTTTATTTTCCATGCAATTCTGGTAATATAAAGAGTTTGTTTGGAAGATAGGAGAACTCATCCATGACAAATTACATGGAAACTATGGAAACACTCTGCTTAATAGAGTACAAGGTCAGGCTGTCTCATACTAAAAAAATTAATCATTCCTCTGCTTTTTTATGGTAAGATTTCTGGGGAGGTGGGGAAATGAAGTTCAGATCAGTAGAACAGGGGAAGACTAAATAGTGGAATTGATTAGACCTAGATGAATTAATCACTGAGAGCAAGTTGCCTCACAAATTTAATTTTTGCTTTTTTTGATTGCTTTCCCTTATGTGAGAGGAAGAATTCATTTCTGCAAGTATTGATCGAGTGATTCACCTGAATTCACCTGCTCCCATTTCTGGAGACTCGTGTCACTCACAGATTGCCCTTGTGTCCTCTGGGACTCAAATTGGAGCCTTTGGTGCTGAACAATTACCAGTCCAGATGAGGGGATGGGGTGGCTCTGTGGATGAGCCCTGGGCAGGGCTGGGATCCTTGGACATCTCTTGCTCTTCAGTGGCTCAAATGGGCCACTCTGCTGTAGAATTCCAAGATATTTTCAGGACATGAGACATGGATTCCTTCAGTTTCCACTCRGTCTGATTGCAGGAAATTTGATTCTGCACTGGGAGCTTGGATTCATCCCCATGTGAAATTCTATATTTGCCTTTGTGGCTGCAATTATCTCCCCTTTTCCACACAGACCTCCTGTCCAACACAGATTTATCCAGCACTGTGAGTACTCAGCAGAGCAAAGATAAATTTTCATGGATTTTATCTTAGATTTATTTGGAGGTTTGAGAATTTTGATAAGATTTCCAGCTATTCTTCCCCTTCAGTATTTTCAGATTGTGACAAAAATAGAGTAATTCTTTTAAAATAGAGGTAATTCAAGTGTTTTTTATTCAGTTTGGTGTGTTGAAAAAAATTTGTACATTTGAACTCAAAAATGATWACTGAGAAGAGGAGAGGTTGCACATCTGCCACCTGTATCTCTCTTGCTTTGTCTTCCCCTTGAGCAGAATGTGATAAAACCAGGGCTGATTAAAAGAGTGAATCTTGAATTTCCAGTGGGGAGGGGWTTTATGGATTCCAGCAGCAGGAGAAATGAGCTGCCAAATTTGCAAGCTTGCCACCCTCAGTTTAATTTTATTTAATGGAAATGYTTAATGGAACTGTACCAGGTAGTTTGACCTCAATGGGATTTCAGCATATGCTTGAATGTTACGCTGATTTTGAGACCACAAATATAGTTTGATAAATTTTATAGCAAAATTTATGTGTTAATATATTTTATATATTAATAACATAAGTGTTATAGTTTAATATAAATTTTTGTATTTTTGATTAAACGGTACATTAACAACTACAGATTTCCATAGAGGTGAGCTGTTTGTAATGTTATTTTCTTTAGAGAGGAGCCAAGGGGAGAAAGGATGGAGACTCCACTGCCATTATTTAGGATTCTGGCTGGGCTGGCAGGGGAAAACTCTCCAGATCTGTACCCTGCCTGTGTCAGAGACCTGCTGTATGAGGAGCTTGGCTGTGARCCAGACAGATTCAGGGTGTTGAACCTCAACATTTCCCATCCTCCCCATCCATTTGTTCAGAGAAGGARAAATCAAATCCTTATTTCTATGGCATGTTTCCCTTCAGAAAATTTCCCCAAAAACATTTTTGTTCTTCTACCTTTCTCACTTTCTTGGTGATTTTCAATTATTCGCTTCGTAAGAAGTGAAGTATTCTGCTTCAAGTTCTTCTAAAACTTTTATTCTTCCTTTCTTTTTTCACCACCATGTAGGAAAGACCGACACAAASCCAGATGAGACCTCTGAGTTCATCTCACACCACACCAAATCTGCTGACCAAGGCTTGTCATTTTTGGATAGTGCTGAGTGTCCTACAGCTCTGTGATGTTTTGTTGTTTTGCCTGATGCTGACTTCTCAGTTTCATATTAAGACGCCAGTATACAGTTTAGTATTTTGGGCAGTCACAGAAAATGACACATTATTATCAATTTTTGCTGTGATTTCACTTTCCTCTTCAAGCTGCTCTTGTTCCCACAGGGTCCATAGCTCTACTTTCCTCAAGTTTGTGTTATAGTTGTATTTTCTGAGTGCTGCCTGGCTGGAGGTCCTTCCTTAACATTTATTTAGGCTGGAATGAACCAGGAACACACATCTATTTTCATGAGCATCCCCACTACTCTGTAAGGCCAAAAAAACTCACAAAGATTGGATTTCTGCTAAGTTTCCCATTTAGGGCTATGGACACAGGCACACCTGAAGCTTTTTTCTCTGAAGCTGCTTATAAGGGATGACTGATGCRTGCAAGGAAAGGATAACTTAAACCTGGGAATGAATCTTGGGTGGCCATTCAGAKTCCTGTGATTAGCCCCTCTGGCTTGTATACTTAGCAGGAGCATGAATCACCCATTTCAAGCTTTTCTGTAGCTGAAATCCACTTCCCTGCAGGTTGATTCAATATTGCCACAGCCTTGTCAGCTTCCCCAGGGTGAGTTCACCCACCTTTTCCTCAAGGAAAATAAGCTCATATCGAGCATCATTAATAACTTCCCTGCGTGTGGTGATGTGTCCACATTCACTCCACTCCCAAACTCAAACTAAAAGTATTTCTGAAGCGCAGCACAGACTTGYTCTCCTTCTGCCACCCCCTTTACCTCCATCAGCAACCTTCTTCTGCAGRCAGATGGTTCCCACCCCCTCCCAGCTCGCCCTGACACCCTGCCAACACCGTGCCCAGCCACCCCTGTCATCTGTCTCGTCTCTAACCCAGTTCCCTCAGATATGACAGACTACAGTCTCYTCTTGCTCTCCAAAAAGAAACACTGCTGCACCTGCATGCCAGCCCCCAGGAAACCTGGTCAGGCAAATGGGGATGGGGATCAGAGAGGGGGCGTAAGGCTTTCCTACAGAAGTTTTTTGGCTTTTCAGCCAATATAATTGATGATTTTTAGGCTATTTCTTTCTTCCTGTTCAAAAAGAAAAAAAAAAAAAAAAAGAAACGAAAGCAAACACGCCCTCAACTTCCTCCTCCCAGTCTGGTTGGAAATGCTGCTGAAGCTCAACATGGGAGCTGTAGTTCAACACTTGGTGCATCTGCTCTCCCACGAGTTTCCTGATCATTCCCCCACCAGAGTGCCTTGCCAAGCCTCCTGAATCCCTCTCCATCCTTTCCATGAGAAACCCAGACCAGAGAGACAGAAAGAGCATGTGGATTTGCAATATCAAGCCAGTCACCTATCATTTTTTGGCTGAAATTTGGGAAGTTCTCAGAATAAAAATGCTTTGGTTTTCCATTTTCTCTACCACACTGTAACTTTTAAAGAAAAGCAGAGTCCCTCTTTTTACGGGAAGAAGACCTCAACAATCGCAAGGTGTTTTCATTCCCTCAATTTCTRTTCAAAATATTCTGATCAACTTTAGTAACAAACTTGACTTCTGCAGAGTGKAACGCAGCCTTAAAAGTGACTTTTCTTGAGACATCTCTCTAAGATCTGCTGGCTCCAAGCTCAAGAGTTTTTTTTTTTGTCTTTGGTACTCTTGAAGTCCCCTGATCCTAACATCCTGACTAAGTTTTCTTTGTGTGTTAAACAACGTCGTGTTCTCATCTCCCAGCATTAGACTTGTACATAAACCTTTGCAAATTAGCCCCAGGAGAACCTGGGGAATTTATAATCAGGATCATAATATAATCTTCAATAAAGTATCTTCATATAGGATTTCATATTTTAAGTTAGTCCAATCCCTTTCTAGTTCAGGGAACAATTTGGGACTGTTTCTGTCTTTCAACACATAGCTATAAACTACACCTAATCCATTGCCTCCCACTGGCACATTGGGCTTCCAGGGATCTGTTAGGCAACATTTCATCCTTTCTCTTCATTGATCTCTTGTTTGTTTAATGTATTTTCCATTCCTCAGTCCTACAGCRATGGGATTTCTCAGTTGTGTTTGGATTAGTGATACTGGAGAAGGCAGGTTTAAGAAACAATTCTCATTTTCCTTACCTTTTTAATGGAAGATAATTCCTTCTTCAAGATGGAAGTTCTGTCAATAGAATAGTGCTAGCACTGTAGAGGGTTCTAAAGAAGAACTTTTAGAAACACTTCAAGTTTTCTCTATGCTTGATATTGCATGTTTCAGAAGACACAACCTGAGGTAAGAGAGCATAAGAAATCAAGGACAAAACTACTGTAATTTGTCACCATGTAATATATACATATTATCACATTAATAGATATTTATCTGTGCCTTGAAAGCGTGCCAGGGGATGTAGAGAGGTGCATTCATGCTGCATTCCTTGGTGTTGTGGCACCTGGGGTGGGGCACAGCTGTTCTTTGGGTTTTCATTTTGTTTTAATTTAATTCCCATACAGTTATCAATGAAAAATGGGAGCTTAACTTTTCGTGGATGAAATTGTGCTAACATTTGAAAACCTCACTAATTCCATTTATAAGGCAAACAGAGGCCAGGCTGGATGGGACTTGGAATAACCTGGTCYGGTGGAAGGTGCTGGAACTGGGTGAKYTTTAAGGATTCTTTYRACCCAAACWGTTCTGTGATTCTGTGATTGGAAGTGTCACCCACAGACTGAATGAGCTGCTTTTTCTGAGACACTGAGCTGTTATCAAAGAGTCTATAGGTCTGAACATCCCATTATAGAAACCATAAACAAGGACTTTAAGACTTTCAAAAGCAGCTTTGTGTCTTGGGTGACAGTTGATACAYTGAAAATCAGTGAGATTTTTGTTCTTCAGCAATTTAGGTAAAAAGTTCCCTCCTGTGCTATGTTTGATGCTAAAGCTGAGACAGTCAAAATCCCAAAAGTGCGAGGTGAGTCAGGGAGACAACACTGTTGTTTCCCCAAAACTGAAATAACAATCAGCCAGGCTGGGTTCCYATTTCCTCTAAAATTACAGAAGCTCTTGAGGAAAAATTTGCATGAAAGATCTTGATATTTTTGCTTTTGTCTAATTTGCCCAGGAAGYCTTTTTAATATATTACTGATTTCCMGTRGTTTCTAYCATTAATTCTGMTCTTTGTTTCAGCCTGGACAATGTAATTTTCATTGACYTATTTTTAGCCACGCAATATTTTTGTTGTTATCATGTAGCAGCCTAGCAATAGCAGTGGGAATTGAGAAGAAATTTTAATTTACAGGACTTGATAAACCTTACCAAGCAMAACTGCTTGTATTTTGTATTTCAGTTTCCTGAATGGGCACAAAGCTGTCTTCTGTAGGTTTCACACAAAAAATGACACATTCTCAACATAGATGTAAAATGCAGAGGAAAATGCAGAATAATAAATTTGAACATGTGATCGRGTCTTTCTTTCCTGAAGCTCTTTTCTATAGAATTAAATGATAAYGCTAATAAGAAGAAAGTGAATTAAGCAAACACTATCTTCAGTAGCAGATTTTTCTGGGATTCTATCTAACCAGCTTTGTTTGGAAAGCCTCAGAGCTCATGATGYAGTTTTAATGACATTTAAATTTAGCATTCATACTGCAGGATGARGAGATTGTTGCCCCTGTGCAGCAGGGCTCCCTGTTTCCATAAGGGTGTGAAGTCAATAAAGATTCTGCTCATGGTACCATGGATAGAAACCAGGAAAGAAAAGCAAAACGACTCCCTGCTTTCCCCCTCGTTGCTAAATAAATGTTTGGTGAATTAATAACTGCTCTTTTTTTTTTAAGCAGTTAGGTTAACACAAAAAAAGGGAGAAAAATAATCACTTTGTGCTGGCTGGGGCAACAACCCTGCTGACTGCCTGGGTGTGACAAACAGCAAGGGTGGGAGAGGGARCAGACAGAATAATCATTATTTGTTCATTGAGAAAGAAAGAGGTCAGTCTGGGACCCAATATTTGGAGTCCATGTAAACCATGGTTGTGGGTTGTGATCTCCTTCAGCCCCACCTAAGGACACCCTCAGCAGCTCTCCAGGGAATTGGTGTGTCCAGTCACCCATCTTAGGTCATTTATTTCAAGAAGGAGCTCTGCCTGCTCTTCTCACCAGCTAGCACATTCCCACTGCCCAAATGTCATCCTCCATTCACCTGATTTTAAGGTGTGACCGTTGGGTACCCCAGAGCAGGAGCTGTTGGTTAAGAGGTGAGGAGGGGCAGCATTAGTGACCCCATCACTGGAACAAGTCCAGTTCTGGTAGCCACCCTAAAAACAGAGATTGGAAAACTTGGAAAAAACCTACAGAAATGTCTTTAGGCATGGGACCGTGCCCTGGAGAGACTGAGCTTGAAGGTGAGTTAGTTTTCCATCTTTGCAGATGGATGGCCTCTGAGACTGGGGAATGGTCTTCAAATTAATGAAAACAGAATGTGGTCAAAGAAGTGGAACGGGAAATTCAGACGAATTCGTGCTGAAAACAGAGTGTGATTTTGATAATAAGGATTATTCAGTACTGAAACTKCTTATGAGGAAATATCCTAGACTTGATTGAACAACCTTCTGAAACAGGGGCAGGAGCTTAAAAAAAACCGTGGGTTTGATACTGGATGCTCTAAACAATTCTGTGCACTTCTTTATAGAAAACACTTTGTAGGCCACAACATCTTTTTCTTTACACAYTTGGGGTATTTCTCTTTGGTCTGGAATGAATAAAATGCTAATCTTAATGTTCTGTTGTTTCTCATTTTTCTAAAATTGCAGCATTTGAGAGGGATTTTTTTTCCACCTTAGAAACKTAGGTCTTTTCTCTGTTTTTAAGGCCTGGAGGTTTTCTCTCACCTTTTTATTTATCATCTGATATCACTATGGTTTTAAGATACACAGCAGTGACGCAGGCTGCTGTTGAGTTTTGGTGCTTTGACCGGTTTCTATTTTTAGAGTGCTCTTAGTTTCACTGAAAACAGGCAGCAGCAGCTTTATTGGCCCAAATATCTGGCACAGTTTTAGTCAGAAGAGGCCCTGTGAATAACACACCTTGCCCTATATTTAAGGACTACAAAGAACATGATCCTTTTAAAGAACACACTCTACCTGTACAAGTGGTCTTGTGGCTGCCCTGATCTGCCCCTGGGCAAAGAAAACAGAAGTCAACTTGGCTCAGCATCTTCCCTGAGGCACAGTGGTGCTAGTAAAAATTAATTAATTCATTAATTAAATAAAAAATTAAAATCTTCAAACATCATCACCTGCTATTTCTGCTGCCCAGCTGGCCACCAAACTCTCACCAGGCACTGGRGCACAGTCATTTCTTGGCAGCCCAGGGGATCAAGCTGCCTGTTCCTTCTGCCCAAAATTTGATTAAAAATTGGAAGATCTCCTCCAAGAGCTGGAACAGCTCCTCATCTCAACCTTCAGAGCAATTAGAGGTGGCAGAAGAGCCAGGATGAACTTTTGCTAGCAGAGCAGTGCCTGTCCTTCAGCTTGCCAGAGCTCAGCTGAGCATCCTTCATTCAGCCAGCCACSGRTTCYTCTCYTGMCAAAGCAAAAAGCAYYGAGCCCTAATTTTCTCTCTTCATAMCTTCTCTCAAAGTATGGCCAGATCATCTGGGGATTCCCAAAGTTTTCACTGGTCAGAATACTTCTTTTATTTTTTTAATCCCTGCTCAGTACCTGGTATAGCTTTTTATCACTTTAGAGGAATCAGAAATTCCCAGTTCTACCCTTTCCTGCTTGCCACGTTCTGTCCAACTCATACACCCCACAGGAGAAACCTTCACCTGGGATAAATAAAAGGAAGTAATTTTGTTAGCAGTTTGCTAAAGAAGAAGCTTTGCCTGTGAAAGATTTCTTGAAATTGATTTTCCTGGTATGTGGTTTCCTTTTTTTAACTTGAATTTCCTCTGAGGTTTTGTCACTATATTTTTGCCTGAATTACCTGAAGTAAAAAAGTTTTATCTGAGCCGTTTTTGAAGAAGAAACACCAGCATTAAGAAAGAAAGATTCTGTTTGAGATAGTAATTTCTRCYATTCAAAAACATTRCTAAGGTTTGAATMAAAAAAAACCCCAAGCTAWTAAGAGTGARCAGAGCTAAGTGRAAGAAAATACAGACTGAACAGTGGTGTGGGTTTTGAGTAGATTAAAGAAGGTTCTTTTTCYCATCCAGTGTGAAAATATTATCCATGCCAGGCATTTAATGCTAAAGCAYTTAATGCTGTATAAAAGTGCCCCAGGAGAGGGGAGAGTCTTGTACAGGCTGTATTATTTCTCACATTTTCCTGTGATCCCTCTTCTCAGTTGTGCTCCCAGGTCTTGACCAGTTCCTGTGGATATCTTGAGCAGTGATTGGCACTGAGCAGACCATGTCCATGTCACAACTGGGGTCCAGGACATTTCCTGGGTCCAGGACCTTTCCTGGGGCCAGGCTGGTGGCCCAGGACACCCTGGCTGGCACCAGTCTGGCACCAGGAGATTTATCTGAGGGAAAAGCCTCAGCCTGCACTCAGACTCCTTCATGCCACGTGGAGACATCAGACACAGTCCAGACAGGGAACTGACAGCTCTGTCCCCAGCAATGTCTGTCTTAAGTCAAACCTACTTAAGTCTGCCAAGAGACAGTGATGTGCTCAGAATCTGCACGGAGTGTGGCTCCCAATGTGTTTTATTCCAATTTATATCAGATTTTATCACCCTTTCTCCACTGAACATCAAGCCCATGGGTCGAGAAGTACAAGAGAGAATCTCACTGTCTTATTTCCCATCTGGGATCAGGTCTCATGGACATTTGCCTTGTGACTATTCTTAAATAATTCTGTCTGGCATCTGATTTAAAAATATCTCAGACAAAGTCAAGCTTCCTGCAAYATCATCTGTTCAAGAAAACACCAAAACTGGGCTGCAACTGTACACTCAGTGCCCCTGCTTGTGGCTGAGGAGGAGTGAATTCAGTCCAGGATTTCTGCAGCTTCTGKATCCTGTAGGATAAACTTGTCTCTTCGTTCTCTTGCGTTCTGGACTTGCAAAAAGCATGAGACCTCTTTATTTTTGCATCTATTTGCAATTGTCCTTATTAATTGGCAATTGTTTGCAATTGTCCTTGATATTTTTGCTTGACCATCTTAACATCTAAATGTCACATGGCAGGGTATTTTGTCCTAAGTAAGGGTATAATAGGAAGTTATTGAAATAGTTTTGTTGTGATTTTTGGGCTTAATTAGAATTATCTGTATCAGGCCTTAAAATTTTTCCCACTATCCAGTGTTTTCCATTTCCACATTCACCTGAATTGCTGTTTTTACCCCTCTTGCTCCTCTCTGTGCATCCCAAGCGTATGAACATCATCCTAATGTCAGTTCT
The DNA here is from genome assembly GCF_030028575.1 of Malurus melanocephalus. NCBI lineage: Eukaryota > Metazoa > Chordata > Aves > Passeriformes > Maluridae > Malurus > Malurus melanocephalus. The sequence goes on from NW_026623605.1 coordinate 419,733, forward strand.
AGAGCATGTTCYACTCTTTCCTGACTGGAACCCCCTTCCACAATGAAATCCATTGTGAAACTCCAAAAGAGACAAGTGGTTTTTGTGTGTGATGAAATGGGCTATGCACGGGCTCAGGCACAGTCGTACCTTGGTAACAAATGAATAATTTGGGTCAGAAGGGATGGCAGGAGGACTCCCAGTCCAAGGCAGGCRCAGCAGTCCAGATGTAGTCTCACAGGCATGAAACAGAGGGGAAGGATGGCTTCCCATAACTCGGTGACTAAATTTGGTTTTTCTTTTTTGAGGATTAACTACTGCTGAGTTTGCCCTCGAGGGAGGCTGCARTGGAAAGAAACACCAACATTTCTCTCTTCTCCAGAAATGTTCTGTTGCACAGAGGCCCAAGTGGGAGTGATAGCCAGGATGGGGTGTGAAAGCAGCAATGCTGAGGAAGTTTATTTAATGCTTCCTTTGGTGTRGGCTGGAGCTGTGGATGCAGCAGAACACCACAGAGCCGGGTAAAAGATCACATCCTGTGTGCCCTCACCATGGGCTGCACCCCTTTGAGAGCCCTCACATGCGCAGGGAGAGGAGTTTTGTGCTTCTCTGCCCCAGAAAGCCATAATTTAAATCCAAAAGAGGCTGTTTATAACACTTCATTCTGAACTGCTGCCTTACACAGGCCAGAGAATTCCTCCAGAAATTCCTGTCCTGTGCATTGCAAGCCTCTGCTTCAGCTAGAACAGACCCCTCTGATATAGAGATTTATTTATGTTTTAACAACACTATGATGTGCTGGACCTGTAGCTTCCCTTGATAATCTTTTAAATCTAAACAAGACCCTGAGTGGGAGAATAGGCCTCAGACTCTTCCAGAATAAACTAGAWCTTTGAAATATTTTATGAAATAATTTTAAAATAGAAGCTTAATCTTACAATTCTTCACCTGGAAAAAGGTGTCTTGATGTCAGCAGCAGTCCTGGCAGGCACTGCAAGAACATTTAATTTCACCCTCCCCTTGGGTAGCTAAGAAATGCTATAATTGCTCCACTATCTTTCGGTTATTCTCATAGCCATTAGCCTTTACAGAAATGCAAATATGTGACTGATGTCAATATGTTAATTAATCATATKTATTATTTTAATTGCATTTGGTAACATGTGGTCCCAATATGCAGATRCCAGTCAGGCAAAAAAMCCCYCAAAAACCAAACYGAAAAGATAAAATCTTGATAGATAATACCTTTGTCTTGAGCACTTACAGCTTATGCAATTGTTGATGAATCAAATGCTTTTCCTGTATCATTGACCAGCAGCATGAGAGTCCTGTTCTTTTCCTGTCAGTAGTTTGTAAAATGTGATTTGAACATTCCTTTTTTCCTACATGCAGCCTGAGATCTGGGTGAGACCCGGAATGGGGCTGGACTTTGGGAATACCTAGTCTTTGGGAATACTTTGGTCTAGTGGAAGGCATCTCCAGCCATGGCAGGGGGGTTGGAATGAGGTGATCTTTAAGGTCCCTTCCTTTTTGATTCTATGGTATTTGTGCATCTATAGCAGCCATCTGGAGTCCAGGTGTTCAGCAAACAGTGGTTGCCTCTAAAATTTGGACAGAACTATCCCCTGGACAATTTTCTCAAAATACACTGTGTTGTTACTCTTGCTAAAACATTTTGTACCTATTCATTTGTGAAGCTAGAAGCAATTTTCCACTCACAGTTTGAAATTCAATCCCTTCTTCACCCAGATGAAAATCTTGTCTTGTCTAGCATGCCAAAACAGCCCAGCAAAGAGGTGCTACCACCACCAGGTATCATCCTGCTACCACATTTCATTGGGTCCAAGCCACTGTAATTACCTGGTTTGGCCTCCTGCACAGGGAGTTTTATTTTTCTAGGAGCCAGGTCCTTCATGATTGAAATGGAGCATAAATTTTATTAAAATATCTTATCTTCACTTGCAAAGGTCAGATGATGGTATACTGTATTATAGTGAAACATTCTGCTCAAATGCTTAGCTATTTTCATCATTCAAAATGTCTTTTCTATATTTGGATTTTGCAAATTTACTCTCCAAGGRTTGCTACATTTGCTGGTTTGAAGTGTCCTTTGAATGAAGCCTGTTTCCACTCTTCCTGTCTCTTTCCTTCATTTAAAGGAATGTAAAGAGCTCCTAAAAGRTGTTTGTATTTATAWCATAGACTCTGTTTATGTCTTCTCTTCACATGTGGAATAATAAARCCATKGAGGGAAAAGTCTTAAGGAATCTTAAGTTTCTCTCTGACAAAGAAAATAGCATAAATGGAAATCAGAAGTTCTGTCCCACGAAAGATCAAGGGTTGACATTTTTACATTAATTGAGTCAGAGCACAGCTTCTATTAAACCCCTGCAAAATGCAGGTAACATGTTGGAACAACATTAAACTGCAATGTTTTAACATGACTTGAATACTTCAGTCAGTGTGTTTCTGAGGGAAAATTCATTTAAATAGACTGTTTTTGTATTAGCAACTTCTCTTATAAAAAGATAGCTTCAGTTGTGAGATCATGCTGTTGTTAAATTACTGCTTTGCTCTTTTCATTCAAGATATATCTTTAAGATAATGCAGTTTCTCAACATCCTTTTAGGAGATTTTTCCCTCAATGGCTTTATTATTCCAYGTGTGAAGAAGACATAAACAGAATCCATGATACAAATGCAAACACCTTTTAGGAGCTCTTTACATTTTGTTCYGCTTAGTTAATTTTCTTGCACCAGCTTCTTTTTCAAGTTTTCTGTATTTTCTTGGTCAATTACACAAATGAATTGCTGAGGAAGTAATTTGCTGTCTGCTCGTGTCATTGCTGCTCAAAGTCTGATTTGATCAGACTTGCCATGCCACCTTCCTTYGAGTCTTTCTGCCACTTACTCTGCCAAATGCGATGTTAATCCATCTTCCATCAATGCAGTTCAGTGGTTTCATTGTCAGTGATTTTATTAACCAACAAATCCCCTCACAGCCACTTGTTGCCCTCAGCTCCATAACGTGACCCTCTTGGGATCCAAATTGCTGTTGTTCCATGAACAATTCTCATTTCTTTTAYAAATTGCAGACATCTGTGTGTTCTTGGTCTCTGCATATTTTCACAAGTGCTTTTCTTCATTTATTGCTGGGTATGCAGCTGATTGCCAGCGCTGGTATAAATCCACCAAAGTCATTGTGGATGMGATCCAGTCAGCATGGAACTGATGAGAATTTGGCCCCAGACAATTTCTCCTCCTAATTTTGCACACTTTCTTTTCTATTAGTCTGGCTTCAGTGATGTCTCAATTCTAAAAACATCCAGGAATGCATTTATTTTGTGGCTACCTCACTACTAAGCCTCTTCTGTGGATAGAGGGGCCCAGTGGGAATGGGATCCCTTAYGAGATGTGGATATGAGGGATGATGGGGCCGATGTAATCTCTAGGAAGCTGAGGTGCAAACCAAGTCACTGTGTTCTCCCTGTCAAGGTCCCACAGCCCCATTTGTCCTAAACACCGAAGTTACTGCACATCTTTGTTGGGAAAACTTTAAAATTTATTTTGATTGCTATGTTTTATTTTATTTCTGTATTTATAACCCAGGACCAGGGTGTGAAGGCTGGGGCTGTGCTGCCCTACTTAGCCTGTGATCCCTGATGGTTTTCATCCCAGACAGGGCTGATGTGTATCTTGGGGGGAAACTCCGTTCTCAGGAGATGAGAAGCTTTTGATCTGCCATGGCAGATGGGAGCTGTGAAATGTCTGATCAAAGAGGAGAGGACCTGAGACACTCAGGATAAAGCCATGTCCATGAGATGAGATTCAGCCCCAGTGTGTTTCCAGCTCCACAAGGTATTTCTCTCTCTGGTTTTATTCCTGGCATGAATTTGTCGTTTTTCTAAGTGACAAATGGCTACTTCAGCATGATGGCTGGTTTCTTTTGCATGTCTGCTGTTTTGCTGACACATAAACCCTCCCCTGTTCTTGGGGAGAGAGAGTCCTAAATCTGAGTCTCCAGAACTGCTGCTTTTCCCRCTACATTTTATGTACAATATAGAAGGGAACAGCTCCAGCAGGAGARTTGTGGAAAAGAGACAATCACAGCAAGCCAGGTGCTTGGATGTGAGGACTTTTCCCTCAACTGCAGGAGATCTGCAGGTTCTGGATCTTTACTGATACCTTATACACCTGTAACTGGCACACTTATCTTGAGGAAGAATAATTCTGTGTTTAGGTTGAGCAAAACATTTGAATCAATAATTATGCATTGATGTTAATARATCTTGCCTGGCTAAGGATACCATCAGAATCAGTACATTTCCCTGAAAGGGTTTRATATCAATCAGCCAGCAGTTTTTGATGAACAATAATAGTAATTCTATTTCCCGTCGTCAAGAAATTTCTAACATGTTTCCTAATTATATGTGGGACAAAAGATTGCAAAATCTGGTTAAAGACTCAATTTTATCAGGTGAGGTGTGAATCTTTGAAAGGTCCTCATCCAGGTATCAGGATGCACAACCCAGGATATTGTATAAGTATGTAGGCTATCGATGACAAAGAGAGCACAAGATCGTGCTTAAAATAAACAGAAAAAATATAGAAAATTATCTGTCAGCACAATCATCTCCAAGCATGTTTCAGAATTTTCCACAAGGCATCAGGGATCTTTGACCTAAGCTCCAAAAAAAATATTCTGCCTTTCGTTATGTATCTCAGTCACAGACTGACACTTTAGGTTCATTTCAGCAGTGTCTGTGCCATCAGAATCCTGTGTGAATTCTCCTGTGACAGCATTAGATCAATCATGTTTTAAAGAATGCAAGTAATTGCATCTACTCCATCTTCTGAGACAGTCCAAAMCTGACACTTCGGGTTCACTGCAACCTGAGTTGCTAACATGGGTTGGAAGGTGAGAGAGAAGTTTCACAAATCTGTATTTTTAATATTCCTATGTAAAAAAGTTGGTGTCAAGTTTAAAATTAATAAAAAAAAAAATTTAAAAAAAAAGAGCAAAATGCCTAGACTCAGTTTTTGAAAAATGGGATAAAATGATAAAAGTTGGGGACTTCACTGAAATCAAAGCACTGTTAACACTTACTGAACATACACTGAGGTTATCATTTTAATGGGTAGGTCAGGGTATTTGAAATACAAGTGTCTGCAAGAACCTCTGTGATCAATGTCTTTAAAGGGAATCTTTGTTGCAGTGACAAACCTAAATGGAAAGTAGAAAATTCCCCTTGGGTCTAATTTCTTGGTGAAGGTCTGGCACYTGTGGTCTTTAAGAAAAATGGGTTACAAGCCCTGTGAAAGAGCTTTTTCTCCTGCTGTAGGTGTTCTGAAAGGCTATCACATTATGTGCATCTCTGCCAAACCTGCATTTCCTTCTCAGAGCCTTGTATGCAGGCACTGGGATTTCCAGGCAAGCCAAAACTAGACCAGGACCCGACTCTGTTTTTTCATGGGAGTGGCAGGAAATTACTGGAGCAAATGTGGGGTGTTCTTGTCAGCTGTCTGTTGCTGRCATGTCTTAAAATGAGATCAGGTATTTTTCAAAATAGAGCTCGACTTCAAATGGGGAAAACTCCCAGGAAGTTCTCAGATTTACTTTACACAAAAAGCCAGACTAGATGACAGCAGTATTTTCTCTTGACTTTGCAATATGAAGATTTATTTCACCCCACCATGGCTGTGCCACCAGAGAGGAAAAGCTGTGGGGCAGCGGGAGTTTAGATTTTCACTGTCATGGATTTACATTCAGAGAGATTCCCTCTGGCTTTACTGCTCCTTTCCTGCTAAGAGAAATGTCCTACACATTCCTCCTGCTCTTCCCTGTGCCTCAAGGGGTGMCCTGAGTGGGAGGGTTCTCTAAGGGCATCCTGGAGCTGAATCTGCTGAAAGCTTTGCTGGGGGGGATGAGAGACACTGGAAAAGTTGTTCCCTTCCCCTCCCTTTCCTCATGGCCAGACGAAGCTTAGACCTGGCATTTTGTTCAGATGGAAGGAGGGTGAGCACTGAAAGCAGCAAGGGATAAATTTTCCCACTTTCTCAGGGTTTCCAGCAGGGCAGGATGGAYCASTGCAAGTTCTYCCAGRCAGCAGTGGAGAAACAAAGGCCAYAGGAATTGYACAGGCATTAAACTTTCTCCTTCCYTCTTCARTGTTTTYATTMGTCCTCCCCAGGTTTCATMCACAGGTAAAGATGGGTATTTGATAGTCATTGATTGTGTCTAGGACATAAGATCTGTGATGAGGCTCGAGGTAATGGGGACACATCAGRACAGTTTTGTCTCTTCTCAATGCCTTAAGCCATCCTGCTTTCTACAAAGGAACGACAATCAAAAGCTTTTATTGATTAACTTAATCATCTSAATCTGTTTTTCATGTGCCCTTGATGCTGTGAAACCAAAGCACCCCTGCCAGGCACTAAAAGGTCAGATCTGAGGGTCATTAAAAGCAGCAGCATGATTAATCAGGGGCCTTTACAGAACAGCATGAAGACAGCCCTCCCTGTCTGTAAATGATTTATTTTTTAATAAGAACGACCAAGATGGCAGCCCATGCAGCACACTGGCTGCTCTGCAGCAGGGCACTGTGATTTTCAAACCCTCTCTGCAGGGTAAATGTCTGTCTGTGAGCAACCTGGAACACGCAGCGCTGTCTTATTGCTCTGAAAGCTCTCCCCAGTCATGGGGGCCTGGCTCCTTTTGGGCACAGACAACAGTTACAGCACTCATTATGCAGATATGAATTTTTAAATGGTGTGGGTTTATTGCCTTCTGGTTTCCTACACAGACCCCACTGTTGGGTAGGCCATGGCACAGGAATTCACTCCCTGAAGATTTAGGGGCAATCTTCATCAGAAATGCTGCCTGGCTGTTGTGRTAGACTTGGCTTCTTAGCTTCAAACAACAAGGAGGATGGATGTGGGACTGGAGGAACCTTCAGCTGAGTTTTTATGAGTGTAAAATGCAATTGAGGAGGTTGAAAGCTAAGCCTTGGTTGCACTTTTCTGTAGCTCYGGGAATCCCCTTGTGTGGGATCCATCACTCGAGTTAAGCATGGGGCCTCCTTGGTAGTACAGACCTCACATCATCATCTCCTTCAGAGGAGTTCAGAAGGCGTGGTGCTGCACCAGCTATCCACACATTTTATAAAATAATAGAAGAGGCCTTTTGTGTGTTCCCAGCCTGAAAAGAAACAGCTAACCTGCTTTGCACAGTGTGCTACCTCTCCTTCATCCTCTCAGAGGAGATTCACTGCTCCACCTTCAAAGCTGCTTGGGGGTTGTGTACACCCCACCCTCTCCTCTCCCCACCTCTGCCAGCTCCATCTGGGCTCCAATCATGAACCCCATAAGCAGATTTTGGCTTGGCTGTGATGCCTGATGATTTTTTGCTTTTCCCTTTACGCTTCTGTATCCTCTATGCATCCACCTGTACCCCTTAGCCCACATGTTTGTAATTCCTGAAGCTTGATATTCCAGCTTAGTTTGGGAGTTCTGCTGGGCAGAGAGACCAAACATCCTGAGGAAGGGCTCAGTCTGCCTTGTGACATCTTAAACCTGACTCCAACCTTAGGTGAAGCCTTCTGCCCAGAACATCTTGTGTAAACTGGGCTCTGGCCTCATTCTGGGGGGGATTCATTAGAATAGAAAGTCATTACTGCATTTGTGAAGTTTCTTATTAGGGAATCCTAGATAGATACGCTAATTCCTGAAACCTATAAAACTTGTATCCGTGCTGTACACGGGTGTGCATTCTGCCATCAAGTTGTGCACCTGGGATCCCAAATCCCGAGGTAAAACCCTTTTTATCCCCTTAACTGTGTCTGTGTCATTATTAAAAACTGGCCAGTCAAGGCAACAGCTGGAGCAGGCAAACCCTCAGGGGTGAGGGAGCAGGGGTTTGCAGCCACAGCCCTGATAATACAGATGTGTGCAGCCAGCTTGACTCCTCCTGCAGCAGAAGAGTTGTGATGAGACACCTCAGAGCACAGAGATMAGGCTGTGAAATGGGCAGCAGGTTCCTGAGGACTGCAGCTCCTCTGCCTGCCCACMTTTCCCCCTTTGGGAGGCAGAACTCTTACACTAATTTTCATAGAAAAGAGAGGTTTTAAAGTGGGAGAGGGCAGGCAGAGGGTGATGGCATGTGAACAATACACGAGTGACAGAGGCACCTGCTGTCCTAAAGCATTTTCAAATGTTAAAAACATATAATTGGGGGCACTTGAAAGTTGAAAGAGTGCATGGGGAGCTTTTTAAGTGGAGGGCTGGTGCTTACAAGAAGGATTGCCCTTTCATCTCTCTGATCCTGGCAGCCTCCAGGAGCAGTCATATTCAAATGGTGAAGGATTAGGAAAAGAAGTTCCATGTGGTGGACAAAATAGAATCACATTTGCCCTTTCCTTTCAAGTCGTCCTTTTYCATTCTGAGACTCTGCTAAATAAATAAATCCTCACACTGAGAGCCACCATTTATTATCTGCGTTTCTGACACAAACCTGCCTCTTTCACSCTCTGTTTTGTGAGCCACGGAGACCATTCTGAAACCCCGGGGAAATGCAATTGTGCATCTAATTTCCTACTGGAGAAGGCAAAGGTTTTCAAGCAGATCTGATGACTGCGGGCAACCACTTTGCGAGAAATCCAAAGGGAACCTGCGGCTCAGAAAATGCTGAGCCTTCTGAAAGCTGTCTGCTCGGGGAGGATTTGACAGAGGGAGAAAAAAGTTTGCTTG
>NW_026623605.1:428510-432528 GCF_030028575.1 Malurus melanocephalus
TTTTTAAGCTTGCAGATGGAGCTGAGCTCTTACGGGAGCAGGGGATGAGTAGTGTGGAGACGAGCCAGACGTGGGACCGTGGGCTGTGTTGCGACTGCCCCAGATAGATGTGTTGATCCCTTGGCRTGAAGAATCCTCTGCTGTTCCCACCCCAAACAGCTCCTGATCACAGACTAGCAGCTGAGCTTGGTGTTTGGTATCAAAAAACTCAGGGAAGGTTATAGAGGAGCCTGCTTTTCATCAGAGACTGAATTGTGAGGGTTCGCCTCCCTCTAATTGAACCAAAGTTTTCAGTTCAGTTGGGTGTATTTTACTGATCTGATTGCACAAATCTAGCCCACTTGTGTGGWGCTTGTATTTGATTACCCTGTGTTTGCTGTGAGTGTTGAACAAGCTGGTTCAGAGAGCAGTGAAAGCAGAAGCCTCAGATTCCTCTGTCYTTTGTTATAAAACCCCTACACTGATGAAGTGTCACCTCTTATAGCAGTGACACATGGAGTGTGGCTGTGGGTACATGGATAAGTGTCCTGGAAGGGAATGGTTTGGGTCGGAAGGGACCTTAAAGATCATCTTATTCCACTCCCCCTGCCTGTGCAGAGACACCTTCCACCAGAACAGGTTGCTCAAAAGTCCCTCTAACCTGGCCTTGAGCTCTTTTTGAGTTGGGGCATCCACAGCTTCTCCGGGCGCCCTGTGCCTCACCACCCTCACAGGAAAGAATTTCTTCCTAATATCTTGTCTAAATCTATTTTTTTTTTTCAGTTTGAGGCCATTCTTCGTCATCCAGTCACTCCATGCCTTTGTTCAAAGTCCCTCTCCAACTCTACTGCAGCTCCTTCAGGTACTGGAAGGTGCTTTAAGGTCTCCCCAGGCTGAACTGCTCCAGATTCCTCTGTCTTTGTGGGAGAGGTTCCAAATCATGAATGAAATCTCATCCTGAGGATGTTATTTCTGTGAGCTTCTGAATCACCACCCAGCACAAGCAGGATTTAGCTCTCACCTGAAGGACCAAGGCTGGTTAAACACTTCTTCTGCATTTGGGAATCCTGAAGGGCTGAATGGACTGTGCCAGGGTTTGAACTTCTGTCTAAAAGGCGCTGATCTATTAAAAGTATTGCAATGATATCAGCTGTTTTGCTCTATTTAACCTGATGGAACTAAAAAAAGGATCTTACAACCCTGGTAGCTCTTTACCTGCCTCTTGCTTTTTGAAAAGAAATCTGTCCTGCCCCCAAATCAACCCCAGAACTCCAACAGGCAGCACTGCTCACAACACATGAGAAGTCTCCAARGGAAATATTTTGAAAATGTTGCAACTTGTTATTGATAAAATATTATTCACTGTGCCTCTGCCACGAGAGATTGGATTGGCTTGGCTGTATTCTTTTGTGTGCTGGTCCAGAGCCTGAAAAAGGAATGGGCACCAGGTAACCCAAGCCATCATTTCCCTGTGGTGCCAGTGCAGGGACAGTCAGGGGACAGTGGCCCCAAAAGGAGGATGGCAGCCCYGGCTTGGAGGGTTATATGTCATTCTCCAGTCCCATCACCAATTYACCCCATTGCTGCTGTCATGGAGCCCTCCCTGTTAATGCAGTGTGGGCAGTACAGATCAGTTTGGAGTGGTCTGAACTCAGAATATTTCATTATAATTGTGGAAAGTGTAACTATTTTCTCCTGTGCCAGACATGAAGCTCGAGGCTGTAGAGAGATGACAAGAGTTGGTGTAGCAGACACAAGCTATGCCAGCCTCTCCTTGAGGAATGTGTGAGGAGGGTAGCCATGTKCATCTGTCAAGAGAAAGTGATTTTGGAAGGTTTGAAGCGCTCTGGAGGGTTTGAAGCCATTAATTTATCTGTGTATTTTCTATATTTTTATTATCCTGCATAGTTAATATTTCCAGTGTGTCTCTTCTTTATTGCAAAGCTTGAGAAAAAAAGAGCATATTGGTAAAACACTTGGATAAATTAGTATTGGATAAAATAATTTCTAATTACCATATCTTAGATGGAAAATTTAAATTTTCTTTGGAACAATATTTTCACTTTGTGAAGTGGAACACCCATCCTCAGAACAGGAATGCACAGGAGAGCCAGTAGAGCTGTGATGTGGCCAGAAAAAAAGATTTCCTTTAAATCAGCACTGCTGCATGGCCTGAAGCAACACAAGCTTTGTGTGTGCTTGCATGCTCCAGACATGAAGCATCAGCAGGGATTACAAACAGAGCAGAGCTCGACCTCGTGGACAGGGAAGACACAAATATTCCCTGCAAGAAAAACTCCCAGCAGAGTGTGGATGTGTATTATACGTTCTGGCCTCTTGGACAACTGTCCTAGATGCCTTGTCCCCTAAAATAATTCTGCTTTTTAAAGAGCCTGCTGTCGTGCTGCTGAGACCCTCCCAAACTGGAGCACACCAGCACGAGCTGCCCCACTTAATGAATATTCATCATTAATGAGTAAACCATCATTTGTATTCAGGCAGCTATTTCTTCCCCCTCCGAGGTGGCATCAAAGCAGATAGAGGGGTTTTAAATGTGAAGGGCTGATCAGGAGGAGAGGGGAAGGCGAATTTCACACGTCAATTGATGCTTTTGAGCCAGTCCCTCTGGTTGCAGATCGCCTGAGGATCACCAGCAATCCAACTCACCCCRGAGCCTCTGGATAACAGCAAAGGTCATGGGAAGCAGTGTTGTGGTGTTCCACAAGTTAGCACTGCAATTAAAGAGAGGCTGAGAAACAAAATCCTGCTGATGGCTGGCTCTGTCAGCGCCCTGTCCCTGCATTCTGGCTGATCCTCAGGACAGCCGCCCGTGAAAAGCAAATGAAATCCATCCCCACTGCACAGCCTGCAGAAGGAGCGTGTCTTTCACACCRGGAAAGGCACAGACAGGACTCAGAACTACTCAGACATGTCTGCCCTGACCACATCCTGGCATCGTGCCCTGTGCTGAGGGCGGTGCTTGGTACCGTGCAGCTGTCTCTGCAATCTCTCCATAAAGGCTTTGGGCTGTTTGTTGGTTTCTGTTGTTTCCAGTGTCATGCTTGTGACCTCTTTCAGACCCTTTAACTTCACACCCACTCYTTTTCCTACCTACTTTAGCTCAGTYGTGGCTCAGGGAGGAGATGGAAAGCACAGGACAGAGGTGATGCTTCAGACAAACCCACAGAACTCACTCCCAGTGCAAGGATCTCCAGAAGATCAGGCTGAAGGACCTGAATCCTTGCTGGATGGAAGGGTAGCTTGCTGTGGAGGTAGAGTGGGGACAGGAGGACAGTGTGTGTGCTGAGGAAGGTCCCATTAGCAGCCCCCTGGTGCTAACAGCCTCTCTGGTCACCCCCAAACTTAGTGTTGCACTTGGTGGCATGCAGCCCGCTTGAGGGGCAAGCCAGCAGATTGAGGGGTCTGTCTGGGGTGGCAGAATGGACCCAACAGCAGTTTTTGGCACCACGTGGAAGCAGAGAAAGGGGAGGAGCAGCCTGGACATCCCTTTTGTACCTCTGTCCCTGCTCAGGGCTGTGTGTGACATCGAGAGCAACCATTTGTTCCCCAACCCAGCTGAATCCAAAATCCATGGGTTTTTCAGGATGCCAAGTGGCTGGGGTGGAACAACACACCTTGGTGCTGCCCCAGTGCAGAGTTCAGAGTTGCTCATCACAGCCCCTACATGTTCCAGTTGCCTTCCCCCCTTTGTCTKGGGCAAATATCCTCAAGACTTTGGTAGGAAATGCTCATTTCTGTAACCCCCCACRTCATCTCTGAACTGAGGAAGCATTATTTTAAGATGTGAAATACAGAAGTAAGCGGAAAAAAGAACATTTAAATGCCTTCAAACTCTGCACATCCTTGAGTGCGCTGAAGGGGAAGGGATTCTTCAGTTGGACTTCTCTGTGTGATTTCTCCAGGGTGCTTTGTCCCCACTGCTCCCCCTGTCCAGGTGTGAGGGATGAGGTTGTGCAGGACAGAAGGAACCACAGAAACACCTCTCTGGTCTGTTTTCCACCAAAAAAAAAACAAAAAA
>NW_026623605.1:432558-491075 GCF_030028575.1 Malurus melanocephalus
CAACAAAACCAAAAAAACGTTTTCAAAGGGTCTTCTCACCAGGCATTCATTGCTGTAGAAAAGCAGGGTCTTCTTCAGAAAGAAGTGCACACCAAGTACGGGGTAAAGAAAATGCACACAAACTAAAATTCCTTAGGGGTGTCTCCCTCCACTCTTTCTCAGAGACAAATAACTGTAAAAAAATAAATAGTGGAAGTTATAAGTCTGAGTTATTTATCAAACACAAACATTTGCAACCCATTCCATCTCTGCAAATTGTGTGAGAGACACACTGCCAATCCTGAGATGGGTAAATGGGTTCTTTTATCTCTATTTCCTCTCCTTTTCTTCCTTTCTARTGCTCTCTCAAATAAGTTTCCTTTCCTCTGGTTTATTAGATTTGTCTGAATTTGGCTTTGTAATATTTTAAAGTGATGAAGACCCCTCCTGGCTAGTTTTGCAGGCTGATGGACTGTGTGCAGCTCACCGCTGTTGTCCATCAAATATTATTTGATGCCCTGTGAGRAGAGGAGGAGGTTCTTGGCAGACCAGGACTCAACTGAAACTGTATCCCAAAGCAGTGTGCGGAAATTTACCCATTTTATTCCTCTGAATTACATTTGAAATATCTTTACTGAACGTGACAGGTCAGAAAATGAAATATTCATTCTGCAGGAAACTTACAATTTTATTTTCAAACGAGCACTGGAGTCAAAATTAAATACCAAGTGAAGTTGGGGGATTTTTTTGTTCCTGAAACAGTGAAATAGTTTGATTGAAATGCTTCGTAATGGTAATTTGGAACATTTTACTCTTATTTCTGCTTGTCACGATGGTAGCTAAAATTATTCTATTGAAACAAAATGATTGAATCTATCGCAGTGAAATGCAATTTCCAGTGAAATCACTGATGGAATTTGATACCTTCCTACAGCATTTCCCAGTTCTGTCAAAAGAGCACTTCTTCTTGTAAAACTTGATCAAGCAGCCCTTTTGCACTTGCTATTCCACAATCTCTGTGGTATTTTGTGTAAAAACAGTGCCARTGGACAGAAAGGCAAATTGGATGTCTCGTATTTAGATAACCAACACAGGGAAAGGAATCAGAGATTTAGGTCTCTGTTCCATCTGATTTTCTGTTCAGKAGACCTAATAATTTAATCTCAAGAGTTCCCTTCATCCCTTTGAGTGTCTGTCCTAGCATGGGCATGAAAGTCTAGGCCATGATGATAGGAAAACCTCTCAAAGCTTTGGAATGATCATCTTCCTTCTGACACGGAGTTTCTACAGCACCAAGCAGGTGAGAAGATTTTCTTTCTCCATCACAACTGGACTGGTAGCTCTGTCTGCTAAATTCAGCATCTTTTGGCAGTCCTTTGGAGCCTTTGCACAGGATGCCTCCAGTCCCACTGTGCAATGTGCTCAATTTTTCCTGATGGAGGCTGTGGCTGTGTTTATTTCTCATGGAACCGAGCTCAAAGGGCTGTTCCAGCCAGACAGGGTCGCGTGTAGGGTGGAGGAGGTGGGAGCCTTTAGCTGCTGTCTCACAAARTGCTTCTCTTGCAGGTTAACCTCCTCCTCATCTGCTCTTTTCGAAGACCAGCCAATCCTTTGAACCTCTTGGGAGCTATAAATGTTGGGTTTTTGCATCAGGTAGGCAGAGGGGCACCGTGAATGCTCACAGGGGCTCTGGTAGAGGAAGATCCTTCCCACAGGGAGCCGTTCATCCGCCTTTGCAAGAGCGACAGCTCTCTGACACTAATACTCCTATTACCTCTGAGATCTCAGCTTTGCTAGGCAGGAGCATAAAGCCCACAATATTAGCATCCAAGAGACGTGGCTATTAATAGCTGCTCACCAGTTCTTAATTGGATTGGCACGCATTGAAGATACGTAGCTGAGTTAAACCAGGCTGACTGCAGAGCTACTATCAGAATTCCCAGACTTTTAACCAGATTTTCCACCGTTGCCTTCTCTTCATAAGCACAGTGAAATTTTCCTCAGGATGCTGCCTTGACAAAACACAGGGCACCCGTAGAGAGATAATAAATAACCTGGTGCMCATTCCCCCCCCCACCCCACTCCCTTCTGCATGATTGAATTTTTCAGCACCTAATAACAGTTCCTGCCAGCACAGCATCATTTCTAAATCTCAGCACACAGGGAAAAAAAGTAAGTTAAGACAATATTGAAGTGAAGCAACTAAAAGTTGGAACTGAAGTCTTGGCACTGAGTACRAAGTCTGAAATTTATTCTGCTTCTGAAACATCCCAGGCTCTGTTTCAGAAGAGCCTATTGTGGGCATCTTAATTCAATGTCTGAGGACTTCATTACTTCATTCAGGGCTTTTAAAAAGTCTATTAAATGTTCCAATTGCTTTCTCAGAATTCACAATTGTCCTCTGTGACTGACTGTTTTTTGTTACTGAGTTTTTGGTTTGGTTTTTTTTTAAATTTTTTTACCTGCAGCCTCAACAATTCCAGCCTGTTAAGTGCTGACTGGTTTTTTTTTTTTTTTTTCAATACCTTAAAGATCACTAAAATTTCAGCCAGGTGCTGTAGCTAACCGTTTCAGGCTATGAAAATTCATAGGATTTCCAAAAGACCTGGCTCGTTCCCGCCCATGGCACAGCGGTGCCAACTGATTCTAACATTTTTGACAGACGTGCAGCGAGTGGTGAAGGCAGGAAAGGGAGAGTAATGGATCACCAGAGTATAGGCTCAGTCAGCTATAGCAACAACAACGAAAACCAGCAACACTGTCTCCAAACTGAAATAGAAAGTAATGTCTTCCAAAGCAGACACGAACTCCTCCAGTGGGAGTCACTTGCCCAGGTTGTCAGGCACCCACGTTTTCTGTACCCTGTGGGGATATTGTAACACAAGCTCCACAGACATCAAGTATTTGTGCTTTTATAACACTCAATGTTATGCAAACTGTCTGCCAGACCATGCCTCAGAAATGCCTGYATGGCCTCTAACTCTGCTTGTGTCAAAGGAGTATTTTTGCTTTTGTTACACAAGTTAAATTCACCTAAATGTGTCAGATAAAAAATGATAGAGTTTTCTGCAAGACCTTCTGATCTTGTTGAGAGGGGCCACAGCAATTTGGGGAGGGGGTTTAGCATGGAGGTTCAATRCATCATCTGCGTTAATGAGAAAGGAAGTGAATAATGAAATGAAATGACTCAGGGAATTTACTGATGGATTTAAACAGTGTGATCAGAAATTGAAAGTGCTGGAAGTGGAAAGAGTTCAGGAAATGAGAAGCAGCACGAAAAGAGAATTTGTCATTTGACCATAGGTATTAACTTTGGGAGAGGCTATCTAGGGAAGGTGAGACCAGCATTTTAATGATGGATCATCAGACCCCTCAGGAGAAGTTCATYTCATGCACAACCTCTTCACTCAAGTTCTGCAGTGAAATGTGCTTTAATTCCCATCGTTTGTCCTCAATAATGCAGCCTACCAGTAGCTGAAGTCAGYSKACAAGGAAGATGGAGAGGGACTTGTCAGTACAACATGTGATGTCAGGACAAGGGGGAATGGCTTTGAACTGAGTAGATTTAGGTGAGATATTAAGAAAAGAGGGTGGTGAGGCCCTGGCACAGCCTCCCCAGAGAAGCTGTGGCTGCCCCATCCCTGGGAGTGTTCAAGGTCAGATTGGACGGGGCTTGGAGCAACCTGGGATAGTGGAAGTGTCCCTGCCCATRGCAGGGGATTGGGAATAGATGATCTTTAAAATCTTTTCCAACCCAAACCATTCTGGGCTTCTCTGACAGTAGAGATGAGTGGGTTCCACAGCACTGAGCAGAGGAGGGTTGGCTGTCCTTGAGCAGCTGGAAAATGTAAGAGAGAGGCATGGCTTGTATTGCTCTGAAACCAGAAACCAGATCTTCTGTTTGTGTCTCTAAGCATTAGGAACTGATGTTTTCTTTCTCTGCTTGTGTCTTGGGAGATTGCAAATGAAAACACTAAGAAAATAATATCACAATAAATGTACATGTTGCTATTATATGGAATTACACAATGAGTCTTTTAAGACGGCAAAGCTGATTATAATTAAACTGGCATTATAAAGACATTCCATGGCTTTTGGGCTCTCAGTTGTTTTAGTGTCTGTCTGGGTTAATTGACCATATGAGAGAWCTGGCCTCCAATTTATACTGTTTTAATCAAGATAGAGAACTATGCAGCAATGCTGCATCTTTGCCTGTGTCTGTAATGTTTGAATTACAGAGTTTTACTCTGAAATGGACAGAGGCATGCTGGTGGAGATTTAGCAATTTAATAAAAAAATCTGCACATTTTCAGTTGGTATGTGGTGYTTTCTAACAAGAAGATACAAAAACAGGAGCTTTGATCTAGTTGTTATGTTGCTATTCATGCAYTGGTTTATATCCTGATGAAAAGAAAAATGCTGGGGTTGACTGCCCACTCAGTCTAACTCTGTGGACAGCTAACAAATGCTCTTCTCCTTCAGCATCTCCAAAATCACAGACATGAAATGGTGGAAAAGTGCTTTTTTGGAGGGACGAGAGGGCATCTATGCTTCTGCTGTAAGAAYAGAATTTGTTCAGAAAGTGTGTATTTGTCTAATAGGACCCTCTCTGCTTGGCAACATTTTGGTGATCTTTGAAAATAATCTAAATATTTATCATAGATATCATATCAAGGTCCTTGGTTTGGTTGGACCTCAACCACTTGTGATGGGAGATTTATGTTGAGGTGGTGATCAAATCCAAGAATGTATAAAACAATAATGTGGGTGCTCATTCAGACTATTAACTTTGCAATCTAAATAAATAAGTGCCTGTTTGAATGGTCTCAATTTTAGAAAGGTTTTGTGTAATCCTACACACAGACACTAAAACACCTTGGATGCAGAGCATGATGCTTTGGTCACTAAGCTTTTAGATTTTTAGATCCTGGGAATTCATGGCATTGAACTGGGGTACACTGAGAAAACCAGGGATTTGCTAGAGGAAACCACAGGGTGCTGAGGCCATCACTGATTTTATGCTTGTGGCAAAATATAAATTTCACAAGCAGCAAGCCCACCCCAACACACAGAGATAGGGGTCTGCTGGTGAGGGATGCTGAAGTTTCTTAATTTCTTTTTCTCCTGGCCTTTGATTAACAGACTGTCAGGGCTGCTCCTGCACATACCAGCAAGACAAATGTTGCTTTGAATGAACCTGACTGGGGCAGGGCAGTCAGTGGTGACCCCGAGGACAGAACGGATGTGTCACTGTCACTGGAGCTGCTCAGAGCACGARCCCTTCAATCCATCAGGATGGTAGCCCATATCTAAAGGAGTCAAGCAGTGCCTTGCTACAGGATATTTCCAAAGAATGGGGATCAAATACTGCGTTTCTTGCTCACTCTGTGACTGGTAATCCTTGAAAACACGTGAGATTTGTCACCCASTGTGAGACAAACAAGTTTCTTGATGATTTCTGGAGCGCTTTGCAGCTTTTCAGCTTGGGTCAAAATTTTGTGTAATTTTTTAAAGGAACAAGTAATGGGCTCTGGTCAAACTGAACTGTCTTCTTGCAGGGCACAGTCTGCACACTCTGCTGTGACTTTTTTTCAGTTATGTTATTTGGTTTGTCCTTTCCACAGAGCTCTGTGCTGCAGATCAGGAAGGGGAAAGGAAAGGCAGGGAGAGCCCAGTTAGACACAGCTGCTGGTGAGAATGGCACAAGGGAAATGAAAAACCAAGAAGAAATAGCCTTCAGCTGTGCCCAGGGGAGGTTCAGATTAGATATGAGAAAAAAAAATCGCTGAAAGAGTGGTTAGGAAGAGGAACAAGTTGCCCAGGGGGGTGGTGAAATGACCATCTCTGGAAGTGCTCGAGAGAAATCCAGATGTGGCTCTTGGGGTGGTTTAGGGGTGATTGGGTTGACAGCTGGACTGGATAATCCTGAAGGTCTCTTCCAACCTGGGTGACTCTGTGATTCTGTGAATATTCATGTTCTGGAGTGTCACTAGACCCACACACTGCCCCTGTGAGCGCCATATCATCCATGTATGAAACACAAAGCAAAAAAAAAAATCAGAATAGAAATCCAGCATGCTCACTGCTGTGTCTCTTAGGGGGAAACAAGCAAGGTATTTTTCCATGCAATTATTATTTTCAGGCTGAAACTGAATTGCCTTGAAAGGATGTTATATAAACTGGTAGTGTAACATTAGCCATTGCTCCAGAGAATCTGCAAGGTGGGAGGTGGCAATCAGGACGAGAGGCAAATAAAATCCTGATAAAAGACTGTGACTCCTAAAAGACTGGACTTTTTAACTACATGGTTAAAATGCTGCTTGGAAGTGCTCTTGTACTGAGGGAAACCTAATGTTGCTAGCATAGCCCGGAGCAACTAATATCTGGATATTTTTAGCAAAAGTTTGGCCCTCCTCCTCCTTTTCCAAGCYTTTGGGTTCGTGACACTGTCAGAAWAGAATGATTGCAGAAAAACACAGATATTATGAAGCATAATTGTAACATGAAGAATCCAGTTTTTAGGTAGGTACTGGTGATACTCAAGAATTGATAGGTTTGTGTATAGCTGTAGTACAATCTCAGGAGCCTGAAAATGCTTAATCTCATTTATGTGGAATTTTGGAGGATTTGCATTAAACGAAATATAAAAACATGGGCTTGGAAGAGGGACCCCAGGGCTTTGAATTCAGTCCTTTGCAAGAACAGGACTCAAAAAAGGGTCCAAAGGCTTATCCTCATACCAAGAAGAACTGAAATTATGTCCCTTTTGGGCCTACGGTACATAAGCAAATTCCTCAGTTGTATGAAGAAAGAGAAATAAGACAAAAGAGACAGAAAGAGAAAGAAGGTGAGGGCATCACCAATGTCTTCACACTCCTGTGATACCAGAGAACTCAATAAACAGATTTTCCTTGAGATTATGGAGGAGAGAAAAKGCACATGAAGGGGGAAGCCAGAAAMGCCTCAAAATTCCTGCTTGTCTTACCTAGAGGGAAAATTCCCTCCTAGCCCCAAACCTGATGTTGGAGTGTGAGCCTGGCACACTTCAGAGAACAGAACATCATTGAGAGCTCCCAAAATGCAGCCTCTCCCTCATGAGGCTGCTCTTTGGTGTCCAGAGAAAGCAGGAAAAAAAAATCAACCATCCAGAAATCAAATTGTGCAGCAAGATAAGAGATAAATGTGAAATTCTTGCTGTCTGCTGCATGTACCAGCAGCAGCCCTGAAGTCTGAGGCTCGTACCATGTGGCTAAAAAAAGAAGTCACTGGTTACTGTCTCTCCTTACAAACCTGCCTGGGTGTAKAACAGATCACACAAAATGCTTTATTCTCAGGGAAAATCGAGGAGGATGAAAATAGAGCATGAGGTGGTGTCTTGGAGGGGGTGTAAGGAAGGCAGAGACATTCTGGTCACTATTTCCACAGTGATTCTGAAAATCATTGCTGGTTTTGCTCTCTAAGACAATCAGGTAATTATCTTAATTGCTTTTAATTTTGCCAAGACCTTGACACCCTCAGTGCATCTGTAATTAYGGAGTTGTTCTGCTGCCTGAATGGGATTGTCTGTTTTTTTCTAGGCTGTTTTGTGCTTTCTTTCTTTAGCAGGAATTGGTCTGGGTCCTTTTCTTTTTCTGCATATCCAAGCAAATTCTCTGCAGGACCTATTCTTTTTTAAAATCAATTAGTAAGATATTGATGATGTTCAACTAGAACTTCTAAAAAAAAAATCCCTCAGATGGAGTGGAAGCCTTCAAGTAACTGCTTAGAGTTGATTTTAATCCCAGCATAGGGTTTTAAACATACATTGACAGCTTCAGCCAAAAAATGCTGTAAAAGTCTTGTCAGAGTCCYTGGAGAGGATGTGTCCCTTCAGCTGCTCTGCAAGAAGTGTTTCTTCTTCGTAAAAAAAAGAGTGAGGTGAGTGTGGAAAACAGTACTGCAGCAAGTGGACACAGAATTTCGCAGCCGAGCAATAGAACTGCAACAGGGCTCCTCTCTGAGCCAGGTTCTCCCACTCCTCCAGCAGCCACTCCACARGGAATGGCTTTGTTTCCTCACTGCTGTCATATTTTCACTCTTTGGTTGTAATGTTTGCACAAAGCCCCTGATCCTTGAGCAGCTTCAGGCACACCAGGGCTGCATCTGCCCAGCTTCCAAATCTGCAGGGAGCTTGGTCCTTGGATTTGGGGATAGATACCAACAATCCTCACTTTCTTCTGCTTTCCCATCTGTAACAAACCTGTCTGAAGCCATTTTTGGTGAGCAGCTGTGGCTAAGTGGTTCATTTTGGGTATTTGAGGTTACAAATCTTTGAGCAAGGTGTGTTTTGGGGTGTATAGGGCACGAAGGGATCCAAGGGTGTCATGTGGAGCTGAGGAATTTGGCAGAGCTGGATGTGTCTCTGTATTTCAGTTCTTTCTGTGGCCTCTCCACAGCCCCACAGGAGATTTCTCAGGGGAGTTTCCTCTACACTTCTCTCCTTGTTTCCCCACAAGAGCCCCTGCTGCTGAGCTCTGTGAAAAATAACATTGCTTCAGCCAGCTTTGCCTGTAAGAACGGGGCAAAAATGGGGACAGATCACCCCATTTGTGCAGTCCCAGCTCCTCCCATTCCCCAGACTGCAGCTGGCAGGCTGAGGACCACTCTAATCAAAGCAAAAACTGGACTCAGGGAGGTTCCAAGCCAAGGTTAAAGTTGTTCAGGTTCCATTGTCCTGCAGCTTGCACACCAGGAGGGTGGTGCAGTTGTTTACTTTACTTAGCAAATTAAAACAGCTCCCTGCTAAACAGGTTTGTCCTCTGACCTCCAGCCCAGGAGAGCCTGGATTGGATTCTGGAGGATCCTTCAGCTGAGGASTCAGCCCATGATGCCTTCCCTTCTTCCCTTTTGGGTAGCCCCATGTGTGAGTGACTGAGAGAACAGCCCAAGGAGATGCAGTGGATGGTGACCTTTACACAGATTGATTAAAAAAATTCAATATCTAAACCTTATTCCTGGGATTTTTTTTTATTTTTTTTTTTGTTTCTTCCAGTCTGGGATTAATCCCTGTTAAAATAGCCTGCTTCTTTTAAAATGAAAAATACATCTGCTGGTGTCACTTTGTAGAAATTGCTTTGGGAAAGGCCTGGATTCAATTTGGAGGCCTCTGGCTGAATTCATCAGTGTCCAGCCTGACCCTGTGCCCACCACTGGCAGGGAGCCAAGGCAATATAAAATGCCTGTCCTCATCATTTTGTGCAAGAGGGCTCAAAAGGGGCTGATGCTGCACCAGAGATATTCCAGATTCTTTCATGAGAGAAATACAGCCTTTCAGTGGTGCTCCTACTCCACTGCCTTTCATTCTTTCTCCTCTTCTCTCCTCTCCCTACACCTTGCTGTGAGATCTCACCTCCTCCCACCGTCTCACTGGTGTCATAATGTACATTTGGCATCAGGCTGAGCCTCCAAAAGTGGCTGCAAGGCAGCAGGGTGGCTGCTGGATCAGGCATTTGCTTGCAAGGTGGATCTGTGGAAGGGAAGAGAGCAACTGGATGGTGCAGGAATTGGCCCCATCTCTCTCTCACTCACAGGTGGATTTTCCTTAAGCAAAATCCAAGCTCTCCGTGCTAAGATTTTTAAAATATTTTTCCGTTTACATGAGCAATGGACTAAGTCTTGAAAGYGAATGGTTTTGCTGAAGGAAACAACAAGAACCAGCAGCTGAAGTCTGGAAATCCTGCCAAAGTTCTTGGTTACTGGCAGAGGGGTGGCTGGTGAGTGGTGGGAAGAAAAATGAGGGACCAGGTCCTGGAGATTCCATTCCCAGCTCAGATTCAGCATGGAAAGTTCTTTACCCTCTTTATGCCTTGGGTTATCACACTGGTGCACAGTGGTGCTCGGTTATCTCCAGGGCATTCAGGAGATTTATGAATATGAAGCTTGAAAAGCACATCCCCATCAGACAATGAGGGATATTACTGCCTACAGATGCCAAAAMGCATTTGTGGCCTTGGCACTCCTGGTGAAGGCTGAACACAGRAAATGTTTAGAAATCATAATAATAATAAAAAAGGAAGCTGTTGCATTTTCCCAAAGCTGAAAGAAGATAGGCTGCAGTTGTTTTTGAAGACTTTGAACATAGTTTAGAACAGTTTAACCATTGCTGATCTTATCCTCATAGAATAATTTTTTCTGCTGCTGTAGAAAAAACAACCATATGTTGTTAATTACTTCTTATATGGTATTTACAACAGAATGACCCTACACAGAAAAGCAGTGCAAAGTGAGGTGTCAGACAAATCCAGGTTTCAGCCCCCAGAAGGAGAAACTGGGGAGCAGCACAGCTTTCTTTATAWGACAAGCTGCTCCCTCAGCAAGCTGGGAGAAAGGTGTTCAAATCTGAAAATCTCCAAGTGGAAAATCATCCCTTTAAATGCTCGAATTGTAGGCTCTAATTTTAGGATTTTTTAGGTTTAACTGACTGACTGTAGTCATTACAATACTCCATTTTTAGGCACTGCAGGTATTGTAAGTCTGATCCTCTTCTAASGCCCTGTTGCTAGGAAAGGCAGCGTTTGATTCCTTTTCAGGCAGTTCAGATGGCACTGAACARAGTCAAGCAGGCTTACAAAGCAGAACTTATCTGAGAAACATTCCCCAAGTTGAACTCGTGCTCTCTGCCCCTTTTTTTTTGACTCACAGGAGTGGAGAACAATCCTGGCTGGGGCTGTGATGGAGGAGTGAAGTGGCAGAGAATAATGTGAGYGTGGCTTTGATTGCTGCTGGCTGAGCACTACAGATGCTGGGGTTTGTGACTGCCTGTGCAGTGGCAGGCAGAAAATGGGGAACAGCTTTTCCTCCAAAGCCAGCAGCAGGATTTTTTCACAGGCWGGAAAGCAGGTGGAGCTGTACAGAAAAATCCACTGTGGTGGCCCTGCAGTTTGGGAACAGAGGGCTGCACGTCCTGGTGGCATCGGTGACAAAAAGTTTGTGGCGGTGGGGAAATGCCATGGCACAGTCTGTTGTGTCTTTGCATCCTTCCTGATTCTTCTTCATTCCTGGAACACCACCTGAGCTAATTCTTAGTTTAGCTTGACTGCCCAGTGAAAATTTGATGCACTGTGATGGGAGCAGGCCTAATGAGGGAGCAGGAGACAGAAGAGATGTGAGAGCTGGTGGTGTGTCCTCAGAAGCGGCTGCAGCAGGAAGGTTTTTATTTTCAGACACACTCACACARCTGAGGCTGAATCTCTTCATGCTGACCAAGAGCTCCCCAATTCCCACAGGGAAGATTCTCCTGTCCAGGWTCAGACAGGCATCCCAGGAAGCCTGGCAGGCAGGATCCATGCTGCATGAGCTAAATAAGCACGGTGGAGATTCTATTGACAATAATAATATAATTCAGACTGGAAATTCAGACTTAAGGGAAGCTTTTGACACWTTCCTCCTTCTAGGTAGCCACCAGAGACATGGAAATAAAAACACATATGGAAAAGTCAGAAAGTTCTTGTTGCTTTAGGGTTATTTTAATTTGTTGCTCAGTAGGGAATGTATCAGCCCTTCACTTTGCTGATATAACTAAAATTATTACTTCTTCAACTTTAGGCTTTGGGTTTTTTATTGTGGTGGCTCTGGAGCCAAGAAACRCAAAAGAATGTTCCAGCAAGTTTAGCTACTATTGCTTGGTTATGACCAGGAGTGCATGTGGCAAAAGGAATCAGCCTTCCTAAAAATGAACGAAAAGGAGAATTTGAGGAGTTTAACAAAAGGAAATGGGAAACAAAAGCTGAGGATCCTCTGAGCATGGAGAGATGCTGAAGGTTCCAAACAAATGCAGTAGTTTGCTTTCTTCATGTAGCATGATGTGAGGAATTTTTCCCCATCCTGTGTGATATTTGTCTGCCATTCCTTGGCTGTTGTGGCTCAATCACTGTCCTCCAGTGCTTCTCTTTCTGTTCAGTGGAGATCAGCATGGGTGGGAAGCAGRGATTTGGTGGGCYGGTGTCCAAATCACTGGGTGATRRTTTGGCACCACCTCTCAGCTGTTTWTTCCACCAGTAACATCAGAGGATTGATGCCTCAATCCTCAAGGCATCTTTACAATAGCAAAGGGTGACTTGACCTTCATGCAATTCCATTTCACTGATGATGTTTCACTTTCTGTAATCCTGGAGTGAGAAATGTCTGGKCTGGCTGCTGTGTCCTGCTCTTAAAAGTCTCTCTGAGATGCCTCATTCCTGAGAGTTGGGAATGGGAGTCTGGAATCAGAAATTAAACAAATCCTTGGGCTAATCTGGGCCTCCAGCTCACTGTAAACGAGGGTCAGGACTGTAATCTCTCCTGTTGAATTTTCTTGATTTGTAGAAGGAAAGATCAGGAAAATTTYATGTGTGCACTTGTCTGTATTCCTTGCTAAAGCCTTCCTCAAGTGTCCATAATTTTGTATTTGATGTGTTTGAGCATTTTCAGCACATTCACCATGGTTTCTCTTGTCTGAAACAGGATTTTAAGATTCCTCTACTGCTGCAATGATCTTTTAGAGTAAAGATGGGTTTTGTGTTCATTTGGTGCACCAGGCAAAAATATCCTCATTCCTTTCCTTTGTCCAGCAGTGGACATCCTCTGTTTATCTTAATGTGCTCCCTTCCTGTGCTGCCAGGGGTCTTCACTTTTTTTTTTTTCTCCACCTATCTACTGATTTTAGTAGTGCTGRGAATCCATAAAAGAAAATTAATCCAGTTTAATATATTCAATGTGTTTTTTAGAAAACCCTTTGCTGAGTTTGAATAATCAGAAATAGTTCATTTTATCACCACTGTAAGGTCCTGGCTCTATCATTTTGAGCCAGAGATCCAAAGGTAAGTTGATATCAGCACCTTATTGGACTATATTCCTGTTTGAGCCAAAGTGTGGTGCTAAATTGTTCATAAATCACATCACAGAATGCTCCTTATTTTGCCTTTGAATTACATCACTGTCTCCCTAATTGGCTTTGATATTGCTGTGCTTATTTTAGGACACTTCTGATGAGTGAAGAATTTTCCTCCTTCCACTTCAATATAAATGTACTATCTGTAGTTTTGTTGCACTCTGCTCAAATTTTTATTCCAACGCTGCGGAGGACGTTAAACCAATTTCATTGCATTAGTTTCTGCCTGTCTGATTTCCACCCCAATTCTGGGGGCATGAAGCACATCATTAGTCAGAAGTAAACTGAAGAAATATAAAATACATATTAAAATACTTTCTGAAAAGTAAATGTCAGGTTCATGCAAGTGTTTTGCCCTCAGCTGGTTCACTGGGCTTGTCTCCCCTGAGCAGTGGTGAAGTTTGTCCTTGCAACAACCACAGATGTAGCTCAGCTGTCAGCAGTTGACATGAGAAAAGGAGAAAATCCAGCTGGATCAGCTCCAGGCCRCACACAGGCACCTGAGTGTCCAAATTTGGGGGTCCCAGTCACTCCCTCTCCAAGCTGTTCTTCCTCTGCCCTGTAATTCCCGTGCTCCTGGCTATTCCAGGTCCCAGGAGAGGCAGTGATTCCCATCCTCACCCCACAGCAGCCACGTGGCTTTGGTGTTCTCACAGAGCCAGCTGAGATGGAATGAAACCCCTTCAAAGGAAGAGCTGCAGCTGAGGTTATTCCATCCTCTGCTGGTCAAGGCAGCTCCCTGCTGAGTGTGTCCATAACATTTTGAGGCTCTGGAGGCCCAAACACAATAGTTTAGYCAAGGAAGTGCTGCCTTCTGGGCACAGAAAGAACCTCCTGGCCAGCTCAGAGGACACTGCAGAGACCCAAGGGTTAAGCAGTGCTGGAGAGCAAGAAAAAGGCTGCAGCAGATCTGGGGCTGGAGCAGAATTTGGGCTGCCTGGATGTCACCTGCAGGATCTGTTTAAAGGGAAAAAAAGAAGTGTGTTCCCCATCCATCTCCATCCCTGGCAGGACCAAGTGCCCTCCGTTGGGTCTGGAAGTCTCCCTCTATTTCTGTTTATTCAGGGATGGACCCATCGTGTGACAAAAGATGAAATATTCAGAAATGAATGTAGAAAGCCCTAAGAAATCATGGTAACAAAACTATTTGGGCCAAAGAGAGACAGCTGTAGCTAACAAGTCCTTAGAAAGTTGTTGTAAAGTGAGAAAATTCCCTTTGTGTCTGGCTGAAAACGGGGATATTGTGGACTGACCTCATCCTGCTGAGCTCTGCCGACCAGCAGAGAGCAAGGAGTCAGGAAATCACTGATCTCCTTAGTTTGTCGAGCACCCCTTCCCTCCCATTGCTTTCATCCCCATTTTCTGTGACTTCTGAAGGGCACGATGCCCTGACACTTCAATCTGTGGTGTCCACTGCCCTCACTCTTCCCTCTTCTGATTTGCTGCAGGGTTTTACATTTGCTTTATGCCTTTTGAGGCAACCTGAGTTCCTCACATGGGGAGCAGCCTTATTCTGAGTGTGAGACTTACTTGGCTCAGGTGTTTTGTGAAAGGAAAGGAGCAGATTTTTGCAGTTTCTCACCATCTTTACTGTTCTTGTGCTGCAGAAGTTGCAGCTCATGAAAGGGCTGAAGAGATCATCAGCCAAGTGTTTTTTAGGGACAAATACACAGCCCACACATGGTCTTGTGGGTGTTAAACAAGGTCAAGGAAATCTGAGGTGTGTTTGAAGTCCAAGAAGAGGAGAACTGGGAGAGACTGAAGACCAAACCAGGGACAAAGATTTTTCCAGAGGGACCAGGAGGAATTTGTAACCTTTTAACAAAGCAGCAGGTCTGTTATCTTCATAGTGCCTCGCTGTAGAGCAGAATCCTGGCTTTCAAACATCCTTTGTAGATTGAATCTGTGCAGATGTGTGCCCTAAGAAAGCTCTCAGAAAAACAAATGGGTGGTTTCCAGTGCTTTCTGCCCTGTAAATACAATYAGCCTGTGTTTTCCCTCTGAAAATGTTGCAGAGTTCAATAGTTCAAATGAATCACAGTGACACTCACATTATTTATTTCAGCCCTGTAAGATGAGCTTGACACGAGGCATTAATTGCTGAGATTTGTCTCTGTGTCAAACACATAATCCACACAGAAATATGATTCTGACAAGTGGGAAGGGAAACCACTATTTGCAAACTTCTCCTGAAAGCCACCTCCTTTCAGGGGGGTGACTTCCAGCCTGTGTTTGTCACAGAGTGCAGGGATTTATGGGCCAAAATTCTTGATTATAAGGAGAGTTTAGTAAGGGAGGAGTGCTMCTTTGAAAGAAGGACTCTTGGCTCACCCAGAACCATGGTGAGAGCCAGGGAATTGCTTCATTTCAGGGGAGGATGAGGATCCCTGACCCCCCAAGTTCACTGTCAGGTGTACAGAACATCACAGCACCCTCTGACCCATCCACTCTTTCACAGATCTAATACACGACTCCTTCACAAGTGCAGTATGACAGATATTGTGCAGATCACCCCTTGAGCTACACAGATGGTTGGCACTTGGGGAGAACCTGGTTTTATTTGGCTGAGGATCCCAACTCTGATGGAGCACTTGAGYCAGCTATTTGTTTTAATTTTCCTTTTTGCATTCCCATGGAGAGACAGCGAAGATACCCTTTGATTAGCCCCTGAGGAGGTGTTAGCTGCACACACTGGGGCTCTGTGCTGTGCCATCCCASGGTGATCAATGTGGTTCTTGGGCACATCCAGTTCCAAAATTTTAATGGGGTTTTGCTCAGAGAGGGGGAATTTCATGGAGCTACACTCAGCGGAGTTTGATCAATGCAGGGAGAACTGTGGATGGCATTTCCTGCTCYCCATCTCCACTAATTGACTCTATGTGTTGATATGAAGTTTTGGCAAGAATTTGGTATGAGAACTTACAAGGTAAAAGTCTGCAACTGAGTTGCCATACATCCTCAGCCCTAATGAACTGCCTGTGTGCCCTCCTGATGCCTTTGGGTGGAAAGYCAGGGTACATCGAGTAAATAAATTGCTTTCCACCACTGCCTTCAAGTCTGCTTCCTTCAAATGAGCATGGACATGAAACACAGCTGTGAACCTATGCCACAATTTCTCATTTTAATTTGTGATTTTATCCAAAGCAATAGTCTTCCCAAGGCTTGCTTCATCACAGTTCAAAGGTGTTCAATAGAACATTAACTATTGCCAGTGTCATTCTTCAGATTTTTGGCTTGCTGTGAGAGAATGCTCGTGGCTGCTTTGCATTCAGAGCTTGCTGCGTGTTGAGCTCATTCTGCTTCCTTGCAGATTCATATTTAAGTGTGGTCATCTCTCAGAAGGAAGGCTAAGTTAACTTGCTGAAAAAGCAGAGAGCTTTCTCTTGGCAGAACGAAATTGCAAGTCTCTTCCAATCTCATTTATGCAGCTGTTAGACCARTGTGGACACCTGATTTACGACGCTGCCTGATTTACAACTCTCTGAGATCAGATTTAGCCCTAAGAGTTTTTTTGAGTTAATGCAAGTGGAAACATAACTGGAATTAAAAAAAAAAAAAGGGAAGGAAAATGCACTGTAATGGTTGCTAATGAGAGGAATAATTGTGGGTAACTGGTGATCCAATACACAACATCAGTGAGCTGAAATAGTGACATTTGGATTTATAGTGACTGCAGTRCCTCTCTTATGGGGAAAGGCTGAGGGAGCTGAAAAACTTGTCAGGRAAGTGCCAACCCCATTCTTTTGGGGTTGCTAACCTGATGGGAAGAAAGAGAACTCTGGTATGCTCTGGTTCTGAACATTTTTGTTCCAGGTTCAGAAGTTTCTTGTGACTCTTGCTTCTCGTTGTTTATTTAGATCATGGCAGGTTTTCACCTAACCCATGGGGTCAGGAGTCCCAAGTTAAGGAAATAAATACATGTTCACATCTGCTTTTAACAAAAAAAAATTTTAAAAAATCTGCAAATATGATTTTCTATGGGAGCAAATATGCTTTTCTATCATTTCTGTGTCTGCAGAATGTTCTGGTTTGGTAGGATATGGTCATTATTTCTGCTGTTTTCATTAAGCTTTTGCTTTCTGTCAGTTTTCAGCTTCATCACATCTCGGGTTCCACTGGAACCCAACTCTCTGACTGCAACRAAGCAGCTTCACCAATTATTTCCATGATTTCTTGAAATACTTGCAGTTCTCATTCCAATTTGAAACCAAATAGCAGAATTTCCTGYACCTAGAAATTGTCATCAGCACTCATTTTAAAGCAATGGGCCAAGGGACACAATTTAAAGCACAAGATAAATAACTTGCACGCACTGCCTGCACTGGAAGAAGATGGATTGTGCATGTTTCCTTCTCTCATCTTTGTCTTGCAGACCCTCTTGGTTGATGGACTGCCAAGCAAGGGCTGAAATGTGTTCAGGCAGCCTTCAGTGGTGCTGCTTTTCCCCTTCCCGACCAGTGGGATTTAACCTGCAACATTTAGCACAGAGCTGCACACTCCATTTGGTACAGCTTCAAGAGCACAATAATTACAGGAATAAATCACAATATCTGCACAGTGTTTGCGGAAACTGAGRTTGTAAAGCACTGGAGAGCTGCAAACACTGACAGCTAGGGGGGTTGGTGCTGSCAAGGCTGGCTGTCTTCAAAGTTACCTTCCAAAGGAAGAGTTAATTATGACAATTATATTCTTATTCTTTCATTTCTTTGGGGGCCAGAATGTTGGAAATGGGTCTGAGCAGGGGTGTAGGCAGACAAATCTAGAAATGATCCCAAATAGAAAAAGTTTGGTATTCAATACACCACCTTTGAGAGATGAAAGCATGGAGGGTGCTTTTCCTACCTCTCTCAAGCATAATTATRTACTGATCTTTAAAAACATTCCAGCTTTTTGTTCCTATAGAAAGTAAAGGAGTTTACAATGTCCAAAAAGTTCTTATGTCTGCTATGTAAAGTTAACTTTTATGCTGTTTGTACTCTTGAAGGAGTCACAGTKATCCCAGATTTACAGACAGATTCACTATACAACAAATTTAGTTTGGATTGCTTGGAAATCTGCAAGCTTGGTCTTCTTGCAGACCCTCCTCCCCTYGCTCTAACTGTGGCAATATTCACTGTTGGAGCAACTCGTATTTAGGGATGGTGCCTCTAAATTCTAACTCCACTCAGTGCTACCAAAGAGCTGCCAGAAAAATTCTTGGTGTGTGTTCTGACACCAAACTTTGGAGATTTTTTTGCTTGAAGTGCATTATGGAAAAGAGAACCTCAGCTTCTGATTAAAGGTAAGTTTATGACGGACRGTTATGGACATTACATGTGTGACTTTGATCTTTGAAGGTTTGTGGAAAGGTTCTGCATCTCCCTCATRTTTCTTGRAGGAGTTACAGAATCACATAAACCGAGAATGGTTTGGGTTGGAAAGGACCTTAAAAATCACCCAGTTCCAACCTCCCTTTCTTGGACAACGACACCTTGCACCAGACCAGGGTGCTCAGAGCCCCATCCAGCCTGGTCTGGAACACTTCCAGGGATGGGGCAGGCACAGCTTCTCTGGACAATCTATGCCAGGATCTCACAACCCTCACAGTAAAGATTTTTTCCTAATATCTAATCCAAACCCTCTCTCTTTCTATTTGAAGCCGTGCCCCTTGTCTGTCTCTCCACGTGTCTCTTGCAGGCTCCCTTCAGCTACTGGAAAGCTGTAACAGGGTCACCCCAAACCCTTCTCCTTTCCAGGCTGAACAACCCCAATGCTCTCATTGCAGAAATTCTCCATTCCATGGTTGTGGTGGCCCCCTCTGGACTGGCTCCATGTCCCTGCAGTGCTGGGATCCCCAAGTTGGTGCAGCCCTGCAGGTGAACTCTCAGCASAGGGGCTCCTTCTGGTTCTCACCAAGAATGGGGGTTTGAGGCAGGAAAAGGGATGGGTGATCAGGCACAACAAACCATAAATTAGATATCTAGAGGGGCCCTCAAGCATRAGGAGCAAATTTCTGCTGTTTTCAGTTGATTACACCAAATGAGGAGTGTCACTGGCCTGCTGGAGCTGATTTGGGCTGCCTTGCCAAGGGAAAGCTTGTTACCTGGGTGAAACTGTGCAGTCTCCAAATAAAACATGTCATAAATGAGAACAAGTGCCCAACATTTACATGAGCAAGCTGGCTATTTTCTGTCTGTGATAAATACCAATGCTGAAAGGCAAACAAGAAGCAGAATCTATTCTGTTCTCCAAAATTTAGGATAACAGAGTTTGCAAACTATTTAAATTTGGAACCACTCAAATGCTAAAAAGACTTCAAAACCAATATAAAATATTTTATAAATATAGTTCAATATGGCTTATTCATTTTGGTTTGATTAAAGTAAGAACAAATCTCTTGTGACATTTTCAAAAACAAAATGGGACAACCTCAATAAGTCATTTACTTTTTTTTCTCCTATCTAATAATAGTTCGAAAACAGTATCCAGAGAAGCATTTCACTTGCAGTGAAACTGCAGGGAAAATTTCTTCTGGCTAAAATATTTCAACCAGCTCTGGGATCAAAGAAAATTCTGGGTTAACATTTATTTTACAGACAGATCTATTTCTGTGCAGGACCACCCGTCTGGTGAATACCAGGGGATAAAACTGACATATACAAGTCTCAGGATAAAGGTTTTTGTCACAAATAAATCAACGTCCCAGCAGTACATAAATGGAAAGTGGAAGACAAGAGACCTTAAGGCCCTGATCATGTGAATCTATTAGGATTCAGGTCATGCTGGTGTATGAAAAATGTTGTCAGGGAACAATAATTCACTTTATTTTGGACTGGATAGATTAGGAAATGTAGAATCTTGCCTTAGTTTTCAGAGCTGGTGTTTCAYGTGCATGGGAAGTGTGAAATTCTGTGTGTCAGTCAGGAATGAAGCCATAGGGCAGAGAAAACCTAAGGCTCAGCCAAAACTTTCAAAAGGATTGGTGACACTGGATTGCCAAAGGAAYCTTATTTTTGCAAGGGTGATCCAGCAACATCTGTGTCTTCTTGATGCTTCTTCAGAACTGGGCATGAAAAAAGTGAGGAACACTTCCTAATTTAATAAATCTTTGTCTTAGGGATTAATTCTAAACTGTTTCTGGAGGAGAAAGTGGGTACCAATACCAAAGGTGGGGGTTGGCCTCTTCTCCCTGGATGAGAGTGACAGGATGAGAGAAATGGCCTCAAACTGTGCCAGGAGAGGCTCRGCTTGGATGTCAGGAAACATTTGTTCAGGAARGGGTTGTTGAGCAGTGGAATGGACTCTGGTGGAGTCACCATCCCTGCACATTCTGGCAGCTTTTCTTATGCCACGGTGTTAATTTCTACCAACGATTCCCTGCGCATCTGATCATTCAAGAGAAAAGAGGTCAGAAGTTTCCTGCAACTTTGGAAAAAATAGTGACAGGGTTTAATGTTCTGGGGTGATAGGATGGCTTCAGATCTATCTGAGAAATGCATTTCTGTGTTATTAGACATGATCTTCCATGGGACCTCGCTTCCAGGTCCTATGAGAGGGTTTTATTTTTTAAAAAATCATCAGAAAGATAGACCTCAGTGCTGTAATTTTGTTAGGTGTAGCTCTGAACTGAGCAGGCATTTCCAGAGAGAGCCACTGCCCTCCTCCCTGATTTCAAGATGTTTAGCCAGTCTTTGGTAGGAATGAGAGTCCTGGTGCTGGGAAGAGAAGTTTTGTCTTTGGGAAGAAGAAGAAATGTCAGGAGGTAGAGWGTGATGTGTGGCAGAACTTCTCTGACTTTTAATTTTGAATTTTGGGTCAATTTTTGATTTGTCTCCTGCTCTGCTCACCCTCTCCCACAGCAATGAAGCAACTTGAAATGCTGTTGTGAAAGCAGTAAACTCACCTAGGAAAAGGCTCCCTTTTATACCATGCAAATTCAGGCTGTGGGAAGCTTTGGTTCAGTCCCTTTTTGTGATTTTTCAGATATCAGCACTTTTCATTGCGATTCATCCCACTTCAGCTACTGAATCCAAACTTTGCAAAGGTTCAGCAGTGCTTCCTGTCCCACTGCACTCACATTTCCATGTACAATTACATTTGTATCAGTCATTGATCAAAGTGATTGATGCAAATGACACTCAAAATGTCACTTTACCATTTTTACAGTCGCCCTCCTGTGAATTTCCCCTTCCCACTTTGAATTTCTTCCAGACATTTCAGTCTCTTTGAAACTTCTGTTTTTACAGCAGCAGTAGTGCTTTTCCCAACAGGTAAAATTATTTCTGTTCCAGGTATTTGCTGAGCAGTTAATAACTATGTCTTATWAATCAAATGACCTAGCACTTGGAAGCAATGGAAACTTTTCTATCTCTGGGAATGTGTCAGTATTTTAATTAAATGCAAAATAATACTYATTACATCTAACAGTGCAAGTAGAATAGGCTTACCATTTATCCAAATAAATGAGCAAACAGTCCAAATCCCAAAGCAACAGAATGAAATGGAATTAAGCTGCCTGTGATGATCTCCCCCCTAAAATAATCATTSCTGGTCACTGTATCACAGGTGCTTCCATTTTTCAATTTATTTCTTAATTACATTTYCCTTTCAGAATTTTTTTTCTCTGACTTCAAATGCCATAATTCATCTATCTCTTTCCCTTCCTTTCTAAAAGTTACCTSGGACTCAGTCAGAAATGGAAGAGGGGGAGCAAGAGGGAGCACTGATTGAAATGGAAAATGGCATCACTGTATTAAGGTCCAAAATAAAAAATGCAAAGGTTTACAGAAGGTAAAGAATTATTTAAAAAAAAAAAATTAAAAAAAAATAAAAAATCAGCCATGTGTACAAAATRTCAGCAAAGCACCCTCTGGTTGAGTCAATTTAGTTCTGCATCTTAATAAACAACTTCCACAGAGGAGACACTGAAGGTTTGGCTTGAAAACCACAAAGGGATGGAGGACAAGGCACTGCTGCATGGGAAGGGTGAGCTGCCTGAGAGGGGGGATTCAGCCTCTCAGCATTTGGACACTTTTGGAGAGCTTCAGGTGGGGGAAGGTTCAAACCACAGCCAGGAATTCACTCTTGCAGAGGGATCTTGGAGCATCTGTGCTGTGTCACCGCCCTGTGCCATCACCACACTCTGGAACCATCCCAATTCCAGGGCAGCCCAACCATGGGGCAATGTCCCACCCTTTTCCAGGGCCCCAGGGAATATCTGTGCTGCTAAATGGAAGGCATGGAGCCAGCTTAAGTGGTGAACATCTATTGTTGACATTGTTTGGCTGTTAAATCATTCACACTCCAACTCCTGTTGTTCTGACCAACTCACCCTAGACAGACTCAGGACAGAAAGGGCGATCTCCAAGCAGCAAAGATGTGAGCCAGAAGTGCCACCTGTGCTTGGTGTCTGGGGCTGTTTCCTTCAGCAGCACAGACAYRGCCTGAGCAGCATTCTGGAGGAATTGGTGTTCCACACCTAAATAATGCTCGCAGTTTTTTAGGTGGAAAGCTATTGATGAGGAATTGAGTTGGGATCACTACTCATCCAGGGGCTTCACAAGAGACACCTGGAGTAGCTGTTGGTTTAAAACACAACCTGGGCTCTTTGAAGGGAGTGGGAGAACTGTCCATGGCTCCAGGGGTCCATGTCTGACCATGGCTGAAGAACAGCTCCAGGCACTGGGGCTGTGCATGTTCTTCTAGGAAAGTGTCCACAGAGTTTCTCCACATCAGCAAGAGCTTTCTGCACTATCCCTGAGTGTGTCTTGGTCAGCTGGAGGAAAGCAAAGTTCTGAGCAGTCCATCATCACGTGTTACTGCCTTCCCTGTCCTGTTTCCATCCCATAGGCACTGTGCTCTATTGAGATGTATTTTTACTAACAGAATCCGAAAGCCTAATAGGAGTGACTTCTCTGTCTTTATCAGCAAAAAATGCATGTATAATCTGATATGAAAACTACTAATCCATTAGGACTTGGACATTTCATTAGCATGGAAAGAGGAGCTTTTATTGCCTGCTCAGGCTCATAAACTTGTCTCCAACTGGAAGGAAGTGGCATGTAGTTTGAAATCCTGGAGTTGGGTACTACATGTGCTCAGCTGCCACGTCAATCTCATTTGCCCCAGGGGGATGCTTGCAGCGCTGTGCTAAGCCCACGCTTAAAGGTCGAGTGAGGAGAGACTGTTTCTTGTCATGCTGCTCTGCAGCAGCAGCTTTGCCTCTGCAGGSACTGTGCTGGGAGCTGGAGTCTTGTTTGGGAAAGGGCTGCTTGGATTTGGCCAGCTAAGCCACCCCCAAGAGCATGGAAACAGAGAAAGGAAAGGAAAAGTAATTCATTGAGAGTCATAGGTGAGGTTTTACCTGTGTTTTTCACCCAACAGCATCAATTCCTGCCTTGGAGTGATGATCATTGTGTAGCTAACAGGAGGAAGCCTTGTGTCCTTCCTTCCCACTGTCACTGCCCTGTCCCAGCCATACTGTGCTCAGTCCCTCTGGCTCTGTTCTCTTCCCCTTTCTCTCACTGATTCTGCCTAAACCAAACTGGGCTTTCCTCCTTCACTACTCCTTCTTTTATATGGTTCAGTCAGATTTATTCTCCCTCTCCCTTTCCCAGGTTTAGGACGGGTTCTTCTGTGTTAGCTCTTCTTCCTAAACTGTGAAGAGCACAGATCTGAGCCCGGAGTGTGGGCACTTCTCCAGAGTGCTCCTGGAGAGGATGAGGAGGTTYAGGGCTGGCTCTGCACCTGGAAAGAAAAGTTTAGTCTGCTGTTTTCTCCTCTTGAATCTTGTATTTCATCTGACACTAGAAAGGATTATACATAGTCTGTTACTGTCACAAACATGGTGTAGAACTACTGCAGGGAGACTTATGCATATTATTGGGTTTTACAGAAGATTTTCTGTTGTCTCTCAGCTAATCCTAACACTCAAAGTGAAATTTTATCTTGTTGAAGTTTTACTTTAAACTTGTCCTGAGGCAACCTGATAGCAGAAATATGCCAATGCAGTACAACTCTGTGGCCTGATAAAACCAAAACCACTCCTGATCTGCAAGGAAGTGATCCATTGGGAAAAAGGCAAAATCCTCAGTGTTTTTCTCTGACCACTTCAGCTGTTATACAATAACAATGTGCAAATCCAGGGTTATTTCTCACAGCTGGTGCAGCCTGGCTTAGATAAATATAAAACTTGCTTTAAGGGGATAGCTCGTAATTGGGTTAGGCAGGGAGTTTTAATTAGATTTACGTAAATGCATACAATGCATTGCAGAAATCAATAACCTGGAGAGCTTCTTTCRGTTTATTGTTTAAATCAGCAACACCAAGTCAGCTGAATTTAACAGCATATTTACATACCCTATCCCTCAAAAAATGGCACTTTTTACATGGCTGAAGTTAAGTTTGAAATATGCTGTGCTGTCCCACGTTCGTGTCCTCTTTTATCAGTCTGGCCACTTGCAGTACAGAGGAAGAAGGCAGAAAGTATTTTAATTAAGGAATAATTTGAGATTTAAACTAAAAACTGTGCTATCCAAAAGTTCAGGTGGATGGTAATTCGCCTCACCTTGATCTTATCAGTTGCTGAAGTTAAAGCATTTTCCATCCCTACAAGTGATAGCAATGGTAAGGAGGGAAACAAGGGTTTTTTGTTGTGGCTCCAAATAAAAAGCAGTGAGCCACACATATTACGTTTCAGAGACAGGGACTGCCAATTTTCTGTAAAGAACTTGAGGAAAAAAAAATTGTTTCATTATTTATTTCAACTGAGAAATTGAAATTGTTAAAAAATAATTGCTTTATTATTTACTGATAAAGACTTTCCTGCCACTATTCATCAACTGAGAGGAAAATGACAGAAAGAAAATGGTATTATCAGCTAATTCTTAAATGGAACAAGTTTAAGTGCAGTGTGAAATGGATTTAAAACACTCTTAGAGTTCCAAATAACTACACATTGCATTTTTAAGAGGAAAAACACTGCAGATTTTTTCTTCTGTTTTGGTTCCCACCTCAGTATGRTCTTGTTGACACTGCCACTCTTCCATACCTTAAGGAGGCAAAAAAAGGAAAGGTAAAAGCCTTTTTTCCATTAGGAAAACTTGCATAAAATGAGGATGAGACTTCGAGGAGCGTTTGGTATTGAGCTCACTTATGGTCAGTGGAAAACCACCCCCATCAAGTGTTTCCAAACCCTTAAACCATYGCTTGATCCAGGGAAAGCTCTCATTTTCCAGGAACATCATCAAGCACAGAGTTATGTACCCCAAGGTGAATGCCAGGTTTAAAGAGCTCCTCCAAAGTCCATTTCTGCAGGCATTTTGTGATTTGGCCTTTAATTGAGTGATCCCCATCCAATCCTCCTGACTCTTCAGTACCTGAGTGGACACAATTCTTGTCTCCTCCTGAGCAAAGTGTGGTTTCAAACCCTTTCAGTCCTGCTGTGGAGCCCCAGCTCATTGTCCCTCACCTRTTGGGTTAATCACTGCAGTAACACAGCCAGATTTTGGGATGTCTGAAGATTGAAATGAAGGTTTCCAAAGCATCAGTGTTTTTCCCTGGAAATCCCAACCAGATCCTTCTGCTCTTCCATCTACAAGCCTGAGCGCTTCAGCTCTCCACCTCCAATCTGGATTTTGCTCCCTATTTTTCTATTGTGTCATTCTATCCCGTTTTATCCTYTTTTCCCAAGTTGATCCCCGGTCTTGCCTCTTCATTCTTTGTCCATTCTGTGGTTTTGATGGATCCTCCTCCCAAACTCATCTCCCCCTTTCTTCACCCCAATCCCTGCCCCACCAGCGCTTCACTTTCTGGGTGTTTTTCTTTCCCTTCATATTGTCCTTTCTGCTTACTCATTTTCCTGCTGCACAGGGAGATTCAGCARTGATGGAAGAGAAATTTCAGCTCCACGTTCACCACCCCTGCCTGCAGAAGGTGTTGCCCCATGGGGCCAGTGCTTCACACCAGTTGCACACAAGAGGGATCACACAAATCAGAGATGTGCAAATCTTCTGAGGTGAAAACTGCCAACTTCAAAAGTATCAGCAGCCAAATTTGGGGAAAAAAAAAAAACGTTAAACTGAGCCTTGGAGTTTGGTGAATTATCAGAGCAGCAGGGAAAGGCAGAGCTGTAACCCCAAAGAACACACCTGCACTGAATTCYGGTGCGCTCGCGGTTTCTATTGCAACCAAGCAAAGCAAAACAAAACAAAACAGAAAGGCTTGCCAATATTATTTTAAGAAAGCAAAGGAAAATATGCTTCCTGTTCTCTTTTATTCTTGTTTCAAAGCCCTAAATTTTGTTCTCAACCTTTTTTTTCACCTAAAAAGAAGTAAGGAGAAAAAAAAGCCAAACCATAATCATCAACACCAAAACAAAAAGCCCAAGCAACCCCTCCTTATACGAACTCTTATAGAGGAACTGTTGGGGTCACCTCTCCTGGTTGTGTCTCATCCCAACCTTCCCTGCACTGCACTCCAAATTCCCCAAATTCCCCAAATTCCCTGCCAGCATGGCCAGAGAAAAGCAGAACAGGCCTGGCTCTCTGTAAACCCTGCTCAGCAATAACAAAAAATAACAAAAACATCTCTGTGRTATYAACCCCGCGTTCATCACAAATCCRAGACACAGCCCCGTACCAGGCACTGTGAAGAGAATTAACTCTASCCAGCCAAAAGCAGATCACCTCAACAACATTTGATGCCAACACTGATTTGTAACATCATAARGGTTCTGTTTAAATCTGATGAAAGAATGGAAATTGCCATTGTTAATTGYTAACATTTCTATTCTGTCTGTTGTGTAGATGGAATGAACGGTAGTGGCACGTTTGTATTCCCACAGGGCAAGAAATGGGCTGTGTGAGAACTAGGAAAACAAGCACTCAACAGAAATAAAATCTTTGAACCAGGTTTTGAGTTTCCATGTTTGTTACTTACTTCAGTTGTTTTTCTCCCCTTACCTTTTTTAATTTTTTCTCGTCTTTCATCTTATGCTATTCACATTTCCAAAAAAAATAGGGTGGACTGATGGGGCCATTGAGAGCTGTCTTTATGTAAAATTTCTGTTAAGTGGACTGAAGCATCCAAGTAAATATTGTTTTAAAAAAACCCCAATATTTATACCTTTACCCCGATGGTAAAGATAACTARCACAATTCTGTGCTTGAGCATCTTTATCAGACGAGTCCTGAAAATTATCTTGGCTGTCTCAAGGGGTGACCAAAAGATGGTTTTTAGGAAGGAAGATTTAAGGTGCCATCTGTACCAGGGCATAGTCTTGTGTTAACCAGGATAACTGACAGTCACGGAGCTTCACTGGCCAGGCTTGGAACAAWACATCTCAATTAGACAGATTCAAATCAGTCTATGATTTAAATCAGGGGTTCCATGACTAAAACACAAGGAATAATTTTGACTCTGTAAGGAAGAATCGAATCRTGACTTGGCCACAGATGCCAAATTTGCAAACGTCAAGAAACATGCAAATATGTCAATAAAGAAGTTAACAYGAAAACAACTGCCACTAGAATAAATTAAAAAAAAATTAAATTCTTTCCATTCAGCCTTTGAAAGAGCATGAAAGAAATTCCCTTGTAGAAATTTGAAAGTATGCCCAGGCAAGATATATATGGAAAGAAATCTAAATTTGAGGAGGAACATGCATCTCCTATAAAAATGTTGTGAGGTTTTTTTGTTTGGTTTTTGGTTGGGTTTGGGGGTGTTTTTTTTTTAATAAAACATTCTTGAATGACTTTTTTAAGACTCAGTTTATGCAGGGAAATGCTAATGTTATTGTGTAGAGGCAGCTGCTGGGCCAACTCAAATCAAGTTTGGACTGCATCTTATAAAGTCTGTCTGAAGGAAGCATATGCATTTTTGGAGCCTGGATTTGAACAGTATTCTCTGAAATAACTTGGTTCAATATTTGTCAGTCAGGGAACACAGAAGAAAAGCTGAATCTTCAATAAAATTATCGCTTGTGTTCACAAGAGTGATATAGACCGAAGTGAGGCACTTTGAAACTGCACAAAGGAGCAAACAGGAAGATGGAGCAAAAGGCACACAAAACCACAAGAAAAGATAAGTAAGGGTCAATTTGGTGGCAGAACTGACAGACTGCCTAAATGAAAATGGAAATCAGTTCCACATGGCAGCTAGAAGCCAATAAYGAATGAATGATAACAGGAGACAGCAAAAGAAAGAAGATCATGGGCTAAGAACTTGAAGAAATGGCAAAAGGAAATGATCCTGGAGAATATTGCTTGCTTATTAAACAGGAGAGTTTTGCTTACTTGCAGTCCATAGGGAACATACAAAGTGTATCCTGCCATCCTTAAAAATAAACCTGAGTGGCTGGTGGCCTGGATCATCACTCTTTTTGTAATTAATTTTGTGGTGAGAAGAGGATTTTGTGAGRATGCACAAGTCCACCTCCTCTGAGCCCTTGCTGATGCACAGAAATGAGGTGACCAGTCCATCTGACCAGTGCAGGTGGAGCTGCTCTGAGCTGTCCCTCCACCAGCTGGCYGGAGTGGTGAGCTCTGCTGGACCTGGATCGTGGTGGTAACATAATGAGCACTGCAAAACTTTCAAACTTCTAATATCCCTCTCAAATTTCATCATTTAGCCCTGGGTCACTGTAGCTGGAGCTGTTCTGCTGTGCAGTAGGGCTGGATTTTTACATTAATGTCTTGTGGAAATCCATAACCCAGAATTTTCAAATTG
This sequence comes from Malurus melanocephalus, assembly GCF_030028575.1. Classification (NCBI taxonomy): domain Eukaryota; kingdom Metazoa; phylum Chordata; class Aves; order Passeriformes; family Maluridae; genus Malurus; species Malurus melanocephalus. The sequence goes on from NW_026623605.1 coordinate 461,150, forward strand.
GACTGTTAAGACACTAAATTAACGTGATGGCAATACTTTTCTCGAGAAATGTTGCAGAGAAAGGAGCCTAGATTTCACTGATTTACTTTTTGTTTATTTTTTCTCTGTTAAGAATTTGTAGAGAAGCAGCCAGGCTCTCTGCAGTCACCTGGGTCTGAAGGTTACTCCTGACAGTGGTCAAGCCATCCTGCAATGCTCTCAGGAGATGTTTTGTTCTGGGTTATCACAACACCTGACATTGGTCAAATCCTCCTGGAATCCYTTCAGGAGATGTTTTCTTCCATGGTATCCAAAGGGCCATGGGAATAGGAGCCTCTGGTAACCCTGTGGGTYGTGGCACTTCCCATGAGGAGATTATCTGAACTGTCTGTGGCTGCAAAACACAAAGAGATCAAAAAAGATGGTACTTAGGGAGTAAAATTACCAGAACCWTGGCCAGAAGAAGTCATCTTGACCAAACAGTCTCACCATTTGCACAATGAAAACCATTCTGAGGCAGCCATTTATGTGTGAAAATCACAGCCCTTCTTTGAGTTGCTTTGGAAATATGGTCTTGCACAAATTTCAAGTAATGCAAACCTTTTAAGAGTCGCACAAAAGTAAATTAAGTTGAGCATGGTTTGAAGGTAAAATCCTTTAATTACTTTCTTGTCTGTGTTCATGTAACATTTTAAAGCAAGAATGAAACTTCAAAGATYCTTGAAACACCAGGGTCTGAGATAGCCTGGTTTTTTTTCCTTCTGTTTTMTTCCAAAGACAAAATCTTTGCAGAGTCAACATGACTTTGGTATTGATTCATATTTTTCTTAAGCGAAAGTTAGYTGCATTCAGATAACATTTTTTCAGATAAACCCAAATTTGCCTGAATCTGTTCAGGGACAAAGCTGACCACRCATCTGGGGCTGGCATCTCCACTTAGTGAGGGAAAGAATGTCCCCCAATTTCTCCTAAGGGTTGGTGTTACACCCTTTAATTATTGCAGTCATATCAGTGAAGCTGTCTGTGTAGTAAGGTACTTGTAAACATTCAAAAAAAGTGACAGAATCCAGCCCCAGCTCATTACCATGGCTAGAGTGAAATGGTAATGGTGGAATAAATTGCCTGGTATAATTATGTTTATGCCAGATGTTCTTAATCATTCCACTTCAAGCCTCCTTTGCTAACTGCAATTTTGAGCCTTTTCTGAATCTAAAGGAATTGGTAAACATGAGTAATTAAAAAGAAATTAAATGGATTTTAGAAGTGAATTACTGCAGTTTCTGCAACACTAATATAATTAGCACTTCCAAAATCAGTCKGAGCTGGAAGATGGGCTTTATATGGTACAGAGGATGGTTCATTTGTGGATTTCACTAAAAACACAGTCACTGTGTTAGTGTGGTAAAACATCTTCATAGAGCTATGCCAGGCAAGCAAGGAGAAATCTATTCTCTCAGCTGATTTATTAAAATAGAAACAGAAAGCCATATCTCAGCTGATGTAAATGACTATGTTTTCACTGACTTTTAGATGCTGAACTTGCACCAGCTGAGCCTGTGGCCCATCCTCCATTTGGATTCATGCAAACAAAGGTCTGTTGGCATCGCTACTCCCAAAAAATGATTTTTGGCTCTCTAGCTAGAACTCCTCTTTCAAATGAGACAAAGTTCCTGTAGTGAAAGCAAAAGATACCTTACTATTAGTTAATCTTTATTTTTTTATTTTGTTGATATTTTAAATATTTATTTTCTCCACTTTTCAATACTCAGTGGATATGAAGAACAGAACAAATCTGTAAAAGAGATTGTCACAAAGAAAACRTATTTCTGATTAGAAGTTTTCCTCAGAGGCTCAAAGACACCTGTGCTTTGTCAGAACTTCGTGACATACCATAAATGCTTATTTATTTGGGAGAATGAAGGTTTCACCAGCAGAGGAAGAGGGGTAAGGATGGTTAATATCTGTTGCAGCAATCATCCTGGAGGTCTATAGTCCAATTTACTGGTCAGCTGTGGTTTTGTCTGCATCTTTAAAGTCACCAAGAATGAGCCTAAAATCACCTCTCTGTGCAGCTTGCTCTAGCTTTGTAGGACCCTCCTGATGAAAAAGTTTCTCCTGAGCCTCCAAAATGGCAATTTATTGGGGTTTTCCCCTGCCATATTGTCTGCTTCTAGTTGATCTGCCTTTTTAAACTTTTCAATTACCCTTTAAGTATTTGAGCCACCCTTCAAACCTCCTGACCATGCCGTGGCCTCCTCTCTGCTGGACTGAGCAAGCCCAGCTCCCTCACCATCTCCATGTGACTTCCAGCTGGCACTGAACCTGTTTTTCACCACTGACCCTGCTCAGTGTGGCAGATCCCAGCCTGCACAAGGCAGTGCAGTTAATTCCAGCTGCAGAAATTTGCACCTCTTTTCACCGAACTCCATGAGTTTTCTGTTGTCCCAGTCAAAATTCTCAAGATCCCTCCAGCACCAAGAGATAAGATTCCTTTTCTGTGCATTTTGTGCTAAATACAAGGCACCTCTGATTTGATACCAATAAATTCTTTATTTGCACCTCACTATCCCAAGCTGTAGAGTTTTTTTCCTGCAGACTGGGATGGATGCAACACTATTTGTGTTGTTAAATACAGATTTATTGGAAGTTWAGGCACTCAGCTAGCAAAAACACAGACACCTGGGCGCTCAAAGCACCTTGGCTGCTGCTTGCCTCTTGGCTGTGGCACCAATCAGATGGGAATTTGTCTCCTTTCACCAGGTTGCAAGTTGAAAAGTGGAAAGTTGCTCCACCTATCCTTATGAAGTATGGAGAAAACGTGAAGAAAAATTTATTCTGATGGGATGCTCGTCTGCTTCCTCACACACACTGTGAGATCTTCTGCTGTTCCTCAGTTAGCTTTCAGTACATTGAAGATGTGGAGTTATGCCAGCTGACAGCAGGGCCTGAGCAACAGCATTTTAATGCTTTTTGCCTTATTTAACTATTAACATTTGTTACKGGATCGTTCATTAGATGAGGCATAAAGTACAAGTATTTTTATTAGGTTTTCATCTCTCCTTTCCCATTAGGGAAAGGTTCCATTTTCAAATTAATGTTAGAAGGACTTTAAAGCCTTTGCTATCCCTAATCTTTATGGTTTCATTCGAGTCCCTAATTTATCGTTTGGTTTATCCTGTGAGCTGGGAGCTATATATTTGAGGGACTTAGTCCAAAGATACAGTATGAGCAGATAGTTTGGTTAAGCTGATTTTTGCAGTTTAAATGGGTCTAAAGCCCATCATGCCCAAGATTATAAATATAATTGTTGTTAAATTCGACAGAATTTGAGGATTCTTTGTGTGTTGCAGTGTGCAGCTTGGAAAATAGAAGGCAGCAAGGTTAGTAGTTTATACATAAAGTAAGAGCTGAAAGGACCACGTAGGTGATTTACATTTTCATTCTTTTGTACATCACTCAGGGAGAAAGTAAATATTTTGGCAGCCTAGATCATGTGATAAAGAAACAAGAGACTTCATTAATTCAGATATTTCAGATTCAGCAAGAGCAGAAAGGAGGGATTATGACTGCCCAATTTGAGCCAGCTGGAAAAAACCTAAATCTAGACCAAGGTCAGGTACATCACAAATGAAGGAAYGGTATAAAATGCATTTAATTTCCTGAGAGCTGTGATAAAATTAAGATAAGAGCCCTGGGAAGAGAGTCTAATACACCACTCAGCCCTATCAAGCCTTGTATGTTTGCTAGGTGTGTCATAGCYGATTCCAAAGGACGATTCCTAAAATAAAAAACCTGCAGAATTTTCTAATTCTGTTTTATTAAGAGTCCTTGTCTTTCTGAGTACTGCCATTCACAGAATTTAGTGGCATTTTTCTGCAATATTGCTTAGTGAAAACATTGGTGCTGTTTGTCACTAACCAGGGACCAAACCAGACTTTGACCCCTTCCATCTCTGTGAAAAGCTCTTCTTCCCCTCCCATGGGATTGCAGACCCAGCACTGCAGCAGATCTTCAACATTTGCCCTTCAGCACAGACTTGTTCGTGGTAGAAAACTCTGCTCCTCACAAGCAAAGCCAAGCCCTGGAGGAGTCCTGCATCACTGATGCKGGGAAGCATTTCCTTAAGCTTAATTTATTTTGCAGAGGCCAAAAAGAAGAGACAAACACTAGCTAGGGGAGAAACAGAGGCTGTGAGAACAGTGGTCATTCAAAAACCAGCTTTTGTTCCAAAGGGTGGAAATTTGCCATCTTCCTCTACTTTTTTCTTCCTTCTTCAGTCCACTCCTTCAATAATTTGCAAGCACATGGGAACACGTGAGTGCACGTGTGTATGCTCATGTGTGTAACACACATTTGAATATGGGGGTGTGTAATGGATGAGCAGCATGAACTCCCCTTAGMAGTCATAAAGAGGAATCACTWCATTTCAAAAACCTGAGTTTTTTGAACAGTTTGTTTGTTATAAGTTTACATTCCTGTGAAACACGACAAGGCAACCACCACAAACCACAAAATGAACACGGACTGATTATAACCAACCACCACACCCCACAGTGTGAGCACTCACTGGTTCTAACACTTGTTTTCCAGGGTTATGTAACTTGTTTTTTCACCTCTAGTTTAGCTGAGTAATTCCCAGAATGCTTTTCTCGTTGGCTGAAATAACAGGAGTGTGCAAGGGGAACAAGGATCTCATTTTGTAGAGTTTATCTTATTTACAGCAAGGTGTGCGTACACTGTGGTTTGAACAGAAAGCAGGTTGCTGCAGATCTCTTACAGACTGAGGGCTCTGTTCTGAATTGTAAATGTCATATGGATTCACTTCTGCCTGAAAATCACRCCCCATATTTTCTTATTGGACCAGATCCAGGCAACAGGGGGAAAGAATTCAAATTGCCCCCTAGCCCAGACCTATTTTTAATTCCTGGAATCTCAAAGGTCAGACGCCTCTTGTGAAAGGTTTTCTCTGTGCTCTGCCCGCTCTTTGTTCACTTCACCCAGGTAACAAAAAAATCCCCTGACCCCATCCAAAGCCCAGAGTGTAACAGCTGGCTCTTSAGCTCAAGTAACAGCAGTGAAGAGCAGGAGCATTGAAAGCAGCCGGGGATGAAAGTGGAGGGTGGCAAAATACCTGCAGGCCACTGAACATTTCCCAGCAATTCAGCAATGGCCAGCTGTGAGCGCTAATTAGAGACATTGYATCACTGCCCTGCTGTAAGAGGGAAGGGAGATGGGGCTGTTTACCTGTTCTGGTTTGAATGAATTTAATGGGAGCAAAATACTCCCAAGTTCCAGCAAACCTCCCCCCTCTCTTTTCCCCACCCGGGTCCTAGAGACAAACTTTTCCACAGAGAGGAAAAGTGAAAAGAAAAGGGAAAAAAAACCCCTATTTATTTAAAATGATAAAAACAAAAAGAAAAAAAACCTGTGGAATCAGCTGTTAGATCCCAAAGCCTTTCTCTTCCCTCCTGGGAGTAGCTTCCCCTCCGGGGCCCCCAGAGGGGTTGGACAGAGTCTCTCTCTCTGGTGGTTCACTGAAGGATCTTTCTCGCCTGTCGTGCCACGGGAAAATCCTCCAATTCTCAGATGACAAAGGAAAAAAAAAATCGAGGGAAAAAAAAAGTCCAAAGAAAGGGAGAAAAAGGAGCAGTCCCAGAGAGAGCAGGCAGCTTCTTTTCCACCGCTGATCCCGAGCCTCCCCGGAAGGAAAAAAACAACGTGTGTGTCTTGTCCCTTTCCCTCCCATTGTCCTTGAAGGGAGGAACATCAMCAAACAAACCAGAGCAGTCTCGACTAATGTATAGTTACAGAAGGGTTGTTTAACTTTCTTCTAACATAAGCAGATGATAGGAATACAATACTCAGCTAACCTAGGACATTACCTTTGCTGGCTTCAGTTCAGCTCTCAAAGGAGTGACTGCTGCTCCTGGATTTTGCCCAGTGTGTTTCAGGTCTGGTGCTGTAYCCAGAGCACTGTACTGAGAGGGTACAGCCAGACAGGAGAGCAGCGAGGGCTCAGCACTGAGCTGAAAATTCAGCTGAACTCGGACAAAAAAATCGGGATTGCTATGAAATTTGGTTGTGCACATCCATGTCAAAATCAGATTAAACTTATGTTTAAACAGGAAACAAATCCAAGGTGGTTCCAGAGTACCAAGTTTATTACCACTCCACAATAAACAGCATGGTGAGCACTGAATCCATGAGCCTGTGTCCCTCCAGAGATCCAGGTGCTGCATGCWGCAGTTCATGGTCATAAATTCCTCTGATGTCTGCATGTTCTTCTCAAGTGCTGGTGAGCATTCATTTACCCTAAAAACATGTAAATGGTGGCTCTGTTGTGTTTATATAGCTGTAGGGTTTAATGGTGTTACAGCTGCCAGGTGTCAAGATATTTTACATTAAAATAGTAAYAAAAATACAAGATTATGATTTTCCCTCATCTTAAGCAGGATTAAAGCCCATCTCTCCTCTGAATATCTCTGTGTTACCTGCTTGTTTCTGGTGTGCTGCTYTCCTTGTAATCAGTTCTTAGATGTGATTTTGTTCTAGGAGCAAACACTTTGCTTCATTTATCTGGGATTTTATCGCTCAGCGTGAAAAGATGTGATCAGATMAAGGAAACTTGAACTGATGGTTGTGGCCCTGCACCAGCAGCTTCTTTTGGCTTGATCCCAGGGCTCAAATTGAACCTACAACTTGCAAGCCTGAGGAAGTAAGGCACAGATCTGAATGCTCACAGCACGGAGCAGCACAGGGGMCACTGAGGTGTTTGTGCAGAAAGGGCAGTGTGCTGCCCAGGAGCTGTGTCCAGCTGTGCAGGCAGCTGGAGTGGACCATCAATTAGCAGAGACAGCTAATTGTGTGTGCTACTGGGTGTGGAGAAGCCACTCTGGTGATGGAAAACCTCAGAATGGGAACCTGGATTGAAGTGCAGGCTGAAATTGCTTTCTCAGGGTAGGGTTGGAGCGTTTCTCTGCAGGGAAGGAATACCAGTATTGAGCCCTCAGTGGTTTTGTTATAAACAACCCACCAAGCTCATCTTCCTTTGGTGGATCCCCAGTCACAAGGGTGAAGAATTTGCTGTTTGTAACAGCTGAGCACAGAGCAACCTGCACCTCTCAGTAATGCCAGAGTAATGCTGAATTTCTGCAGAAAGGAACAGCTGGATATTGCACGCTTCCTGTTTGGAAAGCAGATTCTTGTATGTGGCCCATGATAAATGAACTTTGGGATTGCCAAGGACCTCGTAGGTGAGTTTTACCCTGTCCTGGGAGAAGAGGAGGAGCTGCACCACCCAGCCAGGCTGGCAACATGGCAAAAAAAAGCAACTCCACAGAGGTATTATGTAAACTGCTTCAAGGTGGGATAGAAATAGCAGCTGGAAATTACAAAACAGGGGTTAATCGTGTGAAATGTGAAGAGGGAAGGGATATTCACAAAGTAGCAGCACTGAGAAAGCCCTACTGAGCACCCTGTTTAAACCCAGAAGAGCCCACCARAGATAAAAATCGATAATCTGAGTAATAAATGTTCCTGTAGCTAAAACAGGGAACTGAAACSAGAGAAAGCATGGGGGCAGTGGCCAGGTTGCTGTGACCAGAGCTGGGAGCTCTGCTGCACTCTGTGGGCRCAGGGACCAAGAGTTCAGAGGTGTCTGCTGGTCACAGTGGGATGCTCTGCCACAGCAGAGCCTCGAAGGACAGATGGGATTTATGCATCTGCCTCTCTGTGAGGCCTGATTTTAAACAAGAGAGGAAGAAATGTTCATACAGCACAGCTCATCTGACCCATCTAAATGTTTCATTTTGAGAAAAAGTTTTGCTTTGGGAATTTTGGGACAGGATCACATTCTACTCTATTATTCTCTTTTCCCAAGGATGCTACACAAATCTTTTTTTCTACTGGCCTGGTCCTTCAGGTGCTCAAATGGGCAGTACCAGGGTTAATGAGCAGTGCTGAGCTCCAGGTCAGCAGGTCAGGGCTGAAGAGMCCTGGGTGGAGCTGGACATGGCCTGAAAGGGAAATGAGAGCACAGAGGAGCCTTTTAGGGTGAAACCCAGCTCAGCAGGTCATCAGGACACCAGCACTGGCAGCATGGTGGGCTCGGGTTGTGTCCTCTCTGTGACTCCAGCCCAAAGGCTTGGCATCGATTTTTAAGCCATTTCAAAGCCCTGAAAGGTCCCCTGCACCTTGCTGCTAATGAGATTTCATTGTAAAATAAAAGGAACATTGTCTAACCCAGATTATACTTGTTCCTGAGTTATTTTTAGCTTGCCTAAACTCTTTCAACCCCTTTGGTAAAGCTCATCAAAATTCATCTCAGCTAAAAGGATGTAACTTCAAAGAAGTCATATGCATTAAATGTCAACATGCTTTACTCATTATAAATTACAGTATCATTAAATCTAACATGAGTTAAATGAGAAAGATTTGATTTCACTATCTTTAAAATGAAGGCTTTTTAGTATGGGAATAGAATTTTCTTTTAAAAAAAAATTTTTAAAGTAAAAGTGGGCACAGAAGCTTTATTTTGCATGTTATCATATTTGTATGTAAAAAGTAAAACAAAAATGTAACACCCCATTGTTCTGAGGAAGATGTGGAAATAGTGGCTTACTTCTGTTCCTTTTACAACCCTCCTTTTGGACACACTTCTAATTTAAACTGTAGAAACCGAAAACGCTCCTTTAAAACCGGTTGTCATGGTTATAAAATCCCRAAAGAAATTATGTGCGTCTGCATCTGCTGAGGGAAACATTTATGGCATGATTTAGCAGTGGGGAGGGGGGAAGCAACCACCCACTACAACCCATTTTCAGACTCGTTTATTGCATTACTGGAATTAATTTATCACCCTCCCCAGAAAGGATTCTCACACGTTTTTCGCTGCATGCGGTTCATTAGCAAATATCACATGGAGGGGTTTTGTTTGTTTGTTTTCTTTTTAGTTTTCTTTGTTTCAAGCAAGCTTATCTGGAAATACAGAGTGTGCCAGACTGCCAGCATACAGTTGTCGTCACAATTGATGCCTTGGATCTCTTCCATTGTTTTTTCTTTTCCTGGTATAGTTAGAAAGTCATCTGGCCAGAAGGAAAAGCCAGGCTGAGTGCTGCAGGTCAAACTGGCCGGAACAAAAGTCTGCATTTCTTCATGGTGTTCACAAGGATAAAGCAAAGGACAAGAGGAAAAGAAAGATTAAGAAGGAAAAAAAAAAAAAAGACAGAGAGAAAAGGAAAGGATAAAGGGAAAGAAGAGAAAAACGTGGAAAGGTAAAGGGAAATGGAAAGAGGCATCACCCTACTAAAGGAAAACTGAGCCTTCTGTGAAGCCACTGCACTGTCATGCACTCCCAGGATGAAGTTTACCAACCTTTTGAAACTGTAGATTTATTAGAAATGAGTCTCTGTTGAGTCAGACTTCCTCTCTTACAGACATGCAGGAGTTTGCACATGGCTTAGAAACTACAGTTTGGCACATTTCATGTTTCTCTAAGAAAAGCTGACTGCACAGACAATTAAAAAATTACACCATGAAAGACTGAGGTAGCATTTTTTAATCTTTAGGGTTTGCAATCTGATGACTGCAGGAAATCTGCCCTGTTCCTGGCCCTGTTGCAAAAAGTAAATAGCAGCTAAGGATGATGAGGGAATTTTAGATAGAGTATACTTTGTGTTATTGAATATTGAGCCACAAATGGGGTTCAAAGGGTCTCCTTATACCCATTGATCCAGGGSCTTTTCCTATTTAAAAAATATTGCTGGAGTAGGAAGTCCCAAGCATAAAGCAGAACCTTTGTGAGAAAGTTCAGAAAATAATGACAGGCTGATCTACTTCTGAAAGGCTGAGGATATTCTCAGACCCTTCGACTTTCTCCCACCCATGAAATCAGGGGTGTCATTCTCCACTGTTCTGTTTCTGTGAAAAATTATTTCTAATGAGTATTTTCTGCACTCCTAATGGAAGCCCTTAATTTATGGCATCTGAATGGAAGAATGTAASAAAGAGAGAAGAGGGGGAGCATCAGGGACAAAATTATGCTTCTCCAGTCCTCTTGCCYCCTTCTTTCCATCTCAGCAAACACAAAATCTTGCCATTGTTTTTTGAATCCTTGTATGTGAATTCTGAGCGTCCACGTGCTGCATGATCGTGGATTTGGCTTTCCCCTGGTTGTCTTTTGAGTGAGAAATGTGCTTTCCTATGTCTGCACTACCCTCACTCTGATCCTTCCTAATGGCTGGAATAATTCTGGGAAGAGGCAGGGAGAAGGGCTGCATCCATCCAGCTCCTGCATTATTCCCATTGCTACCTCCTGCCTCACCTGCAGGCCACTGCTGAGCTGTGGCACAGTGGAGATGGGCTCTTGGAACCTCACAACACACACATATATGTGAAAACAGATAAACATACCCAAATTCTGCCCCCATGTTGAATAGTGTCTGCTCTGCAGTCTTAGATCTCACGCAGCAATGTGCTTTTCTTTCAGTAGTGTCTGTATCACTGATTTATAATCCTATMAGTAGATTGTGAGACTGATAAATCCCTCATTTTTGACTGTCCATCTATTTCTCATCTCAGTTCTTTTTTTTTCCCCCATGATTTATTTACCTAGCAGGAAATAAATTGATTTGGCTTATCTCGTTACCCTGTCTTTTCTTATTTCCCTGCTAATTATTAGCAGACTGTGGGAGGGTCACCTTCTGCCCTTTGGGTGCCTTTGGGGCAGAATTCTCTTACCTGCTCTCAGCTGGGGTGGATCACCAGAACCCTTCTGTTCTCTGCAGGGGCTGATGACAGCCTGCTTCACCACAATCAGATTAACTTGGAAGCGTGTTACTTTCCTGGAGAAAATGTCACAGAATTACAGAGCAGAGAGATGGAARGGGTTTATTAAATTGGTCAATCAGCGGCAGCTCCTGGCAGGGCACGCTCTGGCTCTGCTCCAGCAATGTTTCCAAAGTGCCAAGTGATGTGCAGCCAGCCCCAGCACCCAGAGCTGCTCCTCCTGAGCTCTGCCCAGTGCCTGATCAACCTTCCTCCTCACAAATTCCCCTCTGTCAGCACCACAAACAGCTCTTGCTGAAGGAGGTGCTGATCCTGGCAGCAGCACTGGTGAAGGGATTCTCTCTGGGACACTTTGCTGCTTTTTGGGAAGGTCACCCCAGTGCCTCTGTGCCACATTGCCCAGACCCCACAAACATCCCACTCTCAGGCTGGCAGGACCACCCTGCTCATGCTTGAATTCAATAATTCACAAACTTTCCTAAGTGCAACCAAGTGAGCTGGAGGCTTTACTCCGACAGTAAGTCTGTCTGGCTAGATGAAATTATTGACCAGGAGAGGGAGGTGCTCAAGGCAGCCACAAAAAGAGCTGACACCAATGGCCCAAGGTCTGTCTATTCATTTCTGAGCTGTGCATTACAGATGTTCAGGTGGCTTCCAATGCCTGGCTCAATTTGTGCCCTGACCTGAGCTGCTGTTTTATTTCCATGCAGACAGAGAATTTCCAGTGTTAAAGAACTTGCTCGCTCTATCTTCATTGCTTCAGTTAATCAGATGTGTGAGATGATCATTTCAGCCTCATTTTCTGCCAGATAACATGGACCCAGTCTCACAGAATCTCAGAATGGTTTGGGCAGGAAGGTACCTGGAAGATCATTAATTCCATCCCCTGCTATGGGCAGGGACAGCTCTCACTAGGCAAGTTGCTCCAAGCCCCATCCAGCTTAACATCACTGTGGACAATTAGGAAAAACCTTCTGTGAAAAAGGTGCCTGTAAAGGGTGYTCTGATGTGAGGAAGGAGCTGGACTGAACCAAATCTCTGTCTCTGCCCCGTGCTCCTGCCCTGCATTGGTTTGTACACCTTGTTTGTATCTGGATCCCAAATCAGGAGCAGCATCAGCCRTGGAGAATCAATCCTGAGCCCAGTGTGCTGGATGATGCTCTCACAGAGGGAATGAGCATTAATGTGCTCATTCATTAAAGTGCATATATTAACTTGTTTTCCTGGCTCCCAGGGCTTGTTTTGGCAGAGCCACTGTGCACAGGTAAAGCAGTTTTCCTCTGCAGAGAAAAACGGGTGCTTTCTCTCCCCCAAAGCCTCAGAAATTTCAGTGAGTGATCCTGCATTTTGGTGAGTGTTTTTACTGCTTGAAGGGTACAATCCAAGCCCTGTCTGGGGTTCTGGAAGGAGACAGGGATCTGGTGAGGACCCATCCCGTGGATAATGACAGAAATTTCCAGCTTGCTCAGGCACAGCTGCAGCACCACACAAACCAGTGCTGTCAGCCAGCAACAAATCAGCTCCTGCAAATAAATCCATCCCTGCTTCATACCCCATCCTGACAGTTCTTTCCAGCAAGGCTCCCAGGGCTGGGATGCACAGCCTTGACACTCTCCCAAATGCCCACTTGGAAGAAGCTGCTGTGCTGACACTGCCAGCTCTCAGTCTGGCAAAAGCCAGCCCCAATTACAAAGGACAAGCAGCAGGAACTGTCCCTGCCACTGCTTTTTTCAGCAAGGGAAATTATGGCCTGTTCTGCCAGTGTTTGCCATGAAGCCTTTAGGCTGCTCTTCCTCCTGTGCTGAGCCCGGGGTCTCCTCAGCTGGGATGGATCCCACAGCTGAGAATGCTGAAAGTAGGGACTGAGAAAATTTATTAAAAAAAATTAAAAGCCCAGTTAAAAAAAAAAAAAAAAAAAAAGCTTAGCAATGTATATTTTTCACCATAAATAGAAAACATTTTCTCCACCTGTCCCTAGAGATGGCAAAACCTATCTGTGGACAACTAGATTTGGATGCTTTACCCTCAACCCTCAAACACAATCAATGCCATGCTGTCTCTCAGAGCTGTGATCACTCCTGCACCCCTGGACAGCATTCCTGGTTGGGATAAAACCTGTAGGATCTGCTCAAAACCACTTGCAAGGGAATACAAAAAGCACCACCAATTTCCACCTGCTTTGGTTTCTGCACTGAAGGAGTATCAAAGCAACAGTGGTTTCAAGAAGAGGTCAGCAGCATCGTTGGTGTTTATGCCAAAAAATTCTCTTGTACCTTGGCACAGGCASCTCTTTAGGGAATGCCACTTGTGACCAAGCTAATGATGCAAGAAGCAAAGGGAGCCATGTCTTAGAAATTATTTAAATTTACAAATGAAACACTTCTGCCTCTATCCCACTGCCCTTCAAAATCTTCATTTTGCATCTGAAGTGTAATTTTGGAAGCAARGTTACCCATTTGCAGCAAATAAAATGGAACATTTTATGAACAAAAGGTTATAAGAAAGCACTTATTATCTACTTAGATAAAGTATTCCCTCTTCAGCCTGATTTGCTCAGGAGAGGGAATTAGCTGCTACAGAAGTTTTATGGATGAGATATCTGTGACCAGCTCAGCATGATTTATTTCCTATTGTCTTCAGGCTAATGAGGAGGAGGGTCAAGAACTTTTCCTATTGTCCTGTAGAGAAGCTCCRTTCTAGCAATAGATTTATGTATCTCCCTCATCCCCAAACCACCTAAAAATAAAATTATGTTTTGCTCATTAATCTCAACAAATTGTGTTCTGCTTTCRCTGGGAAAACAAGAGCTATCGCTTTTACGGAGCTCAAGAAAAGTAAGGACACAAACACTCAAGGTCAATAAAATGCACTTTTTATTCTGTATCAATGAAAATATAGCCACATGTAAATAAAGACGTGTGGAAAAACAAAAAAAAAAATCAACATTGATCCTCCCTGAAGAAGTACAGTTCATTGTGCTAAAACCCATTTTCCTTTGGGTTAGAAACAGTTGTCTGCCAATGCTTTAAAGTGACCCACGTTTTCCTTGTTTTTGAATTTCAGCAAACAGAAAAAAAAAGTGCAACAAGAAGCTTGCTACAGACAAACCAACCTCAACCAACCACAMACGGCAACGTCCAAAAGTGACGGGAGAGTCACGAGCAGCGAAAGCGTCCCACGCATTCCTCGGGGCAGTCACACGGGTGGCCGAGGGAGCATCCACTCTGTACAAACTCACTGTGATTTTCAGCAGAAAGGTGCTCCTTCCTTGGTGCAATTCGTGATTGTTTTGCAGATTTCAGATATGGTAGCAGAGGTGCATTTCTTTCATAGCTGTTCAGTTTCGAATGCTTTATTTGTCGTTTATTTTTTTTTAATTTTTTTTTTCTCCAGGTTTTTATAAGCTTCCTGCTGTCAAAATACAGTTCTAAATTGCTTTTGTAGAAATAATCCTGAAAGGCAGAGGCATTTAAAATCCTCCCAAATCCTCAGTATATTAACAACAGCAAAAAAGATAGCCRGGCTGTTCAAAAATATTGTCGGGAACGCGAATGTCATTTGCATTGGCTAGTGTACAAAGAGCAGCAAGTAGTAACAAAAGAAACATCACCCGAGCAATAACCCTTTCCCCGATTTCTTCCTTGCAAAAAAAAGAGTTTTCCCAAAATACTTTCCCTCCCCACAGTCCAGTGTCTGTGAATCTCATACATTCAAAAGCCACAGTTACTCTGTACATCGGGTTTTCCAACATGAGCTTTTAAAACCGRTTGTTTTGCCCAACTTCTCCACAAACACGATTATGCCAGCTGGTGCTTTTTTCAGCTAATGGGACACCTTGAAATTTAAACTCAAAAAGTAAGTACCTCGGGGTTAAAAAATAAAAAAAAAAATTAAATAAAAAGAAGGATTTAAAAGTCATTATGATCTGAAAGTCCTGCTAATATTAGTGGARAGATTCCCACAAACCAGGGATTAGTCCCTGTTAGGTGCTCAGGGGTGGAGAGAGACACCACAGCACAAATGTGGGCTGGGCTGGAAATACTAGGAAAGAAAGGAAAATGCAGACTGGCATTTCAGCAGAAAAATAAAAATAAATAGAAGGCCGGTGATGCCGAGGTTGTGTGCTCAGCACAGCCCCATGGGTACCTTGTGAGGGCAGGCTGGTTTTTTGGGTTCAGCATCTCTGTGCAGACTTGTACAGCAGCTCCTGCTCAGTTTAGTTTTCAGCTGTCATTTCGGGTGAGGGGGAAGCTAAAGAAAAAAAAAACTAGGAAAACAGTACAGTGTTTTGACTGTAATGAGATCCCCTGCAATGACAATCCATTAAAAAATCATCTCCCCCTGCCACTAATTCTGAGAATCCTATGAGCCTGCTCTTACCAGGGCACCTCAGCAGACACCACTGCRAAGCTGAGGGTGCACAGACAGAGGCAAGATCGTGCCCAGCTCTTGTCCCTCTTTCCTCCCAGCATAAATTCCCCAGATTTTTCTTCATTTAGGAGCCTGGGATGACTARTAGCACATCTGCCCACACCTGGATCAGCAGTTCTCAGATGCTGGGCTGCATGGCAGGATTCAGCCTCACAGCACCTGGTGCTCAACCTCTTGTCTTTGTCATCGCCTCTCTGTCTCAGTGGTAGCAATAATAACTTTATTTTTAACTGCGCTTCTCCCCAGAGAGAGCTTGCACGGCTCAGGTACATATCTGGCTTGTGCAAGGATATTCTAGACAGTCATGAATTTTGAGCAGTCACTTTGGATGGAAATTACTGACAGTTCAGACACCGAGAATGTGTCTTTTGGATTCAAATATGTGTTAATTAAAAAGTGCCCCTTTTCMGATCAGTTCAGCTGATTCTTGTGGCAATCCACCTTGCTGTCTCGATCTTCAAATACATCGTCTACATTTCTGCATTCAGCATGCAGCATTTAGTAGGGCATGAAATCTTGGACCCATTTGCATTAGACAAGGGCCTGAAATTAAAATTCTAGTACCCGCAGTTCTGGCTTTTGAGAAAGCTCAGCCCACGCTGGGACTCGGTGTCCTGGTCCCTCTGCGGGAACTGGGTTAGAGAAATTAATGGAAAGATTTCCACTGACCTCAGTAAGGAATATTTACACAAGATGCTCGAAGATTGAAAATATTTACCTCCAAAACAGGGAACACGATTAAGGAGATCTGCTGAGACCACTTTACCGAAGCACTCAGTCACCGGCTGGTGTTTAAGCAGGACRTTAAAAAATCAGCTCTTGCTACAACTCTTATTAGCATATTATTCCTTGTGAACACAAATAGCAAAACAGATCATTATCTCATTAAATCTGCTGATGCAACATCACTTAATCAATCTTCCCGTTTCTACRATTTGCTAGCCTAATGATCTAGGCAAGAAAACAAGGGAGGAAAGAAGGAGAGAGGAAGAGAGAAGATATAAACAAACAAATAAGGAAGGGAAACACTGCATTTCATTGTGGGAAATGTTATGCTTCATATTATGTAGCTTTCAAAACACAGAAATCAACACAAGACACTCAGCTACACCTGCACATAAAAGCCCAGCCAAGTCTCCATGCACAGTCAGTAGGTATGTAAGGTTTACATGTCCTAATTCATGTGAGAATGGTTTGCAGTACCAATGGGATTTTGTTACATAAACCGTGCTGATAAGGCATTGGAGCTTTAAACAGCTAGAAAAAGTATTTTTAGGGCTGGCATCTTTTCCAGACAAAACATGGTGAACCTTCACTTGCACTGCAGCCCCACAAGCTGCAGCTTTTTTGGGGTGYCCCACATCCCTTACAGGGCCACAGATCTCCTAAAGGGCAAATAATCRATAATCAGTGACAAGTAAGGCAGGGAACAAACCTGCCCTGGAGAAATGCTGCTGTTCCAGCTTTAGGAGCATCTCTGAATCACTAAAACCAATGGCAAGGGGAGGCTGACCCTGAGGTCAATGAAATGTGCCCACGGTGGTGAAGCAGAGCCAACTGTTACATTTGAGAAAACACATCTCGTGTGCAAGTTYTCTGGGAAAGCTCATTAGCCATTTCAACACTGCACAGAAACAAGGCACTGCTCCCCTTGGCTGAGCACAGGAATTTTATTGGGACAGCTGAAAGGTACATTTACAGACCTGCTTTGCACTTCAACGCTAATGAGCTTTTCCACTGGTATCAACAAATTGTCCTGCTCCCATGTTTAGCATTCCTTTGGCATGCMCTGCCAGATAAATCCTTTATTGCCTTTCTGGTAGCTTGCCCAATTCCCACCGGGCAGATTTTTAAAACCCAAATCCTGCCTTATTGCTAGCTACTGCCTCTCCCACCCGATAAATTGAATTYCCCACTTTATAGAACTAGGCAGTTGGTGGCCCTCGGCCCTTCCTTCAAATAGAAAAGAGAAATGGCTGGGAATCTACACACCMTCAACAGGCAGTAACAAGAGCTGGGAGGTGTCGTTGCACCCTTGCACCCACAATTCTTCTCAAAAAATCCCATTGTGGGAGGGCCCTGCAGAATCAAAMCTCTTCTGTGATTGGTTTCAGGAGAAGGATGTTCAAACTGACCCAATGATGATCCCAAAGGGATGAGCTCTGAACATGCACAGAGGGCAATGGGGTTGTTTGTATTCAAAAGCTGGGTTTAAAACACTGGTTTAGGTGACATTTCAGCTCTGTGATTTTAAGGTACAACCTGACAGAGCTTGTTTGTAATGCCAGGACTCCTAATTATACCTACAATAAAATTTAAAAAAAAGAAGCTGTTGCCAAACAGCATTTGATGATTTGAGTGAAGAAGGCAGTAATTAATCCTGCAGGGACAACAGAGGACTAATTAGAGGCAGAGCAGAAATTTTGTTTTCCTTTAGMAAAAAAGAGCCTTTTTCCWTGAGAGCTCAGATAAGACCCAATTTACAAACTGAACTGTGACCTCCAACTAATGGTCCTGGCAGCAGCCTTGGATGCAAGCGAATTCCCAATGATCAGTCAGAAAGTGCTTTTTTTTATTTTTTTTCTTTTTCTAGGAAAACAAAGCGGTGACAGAGAAAAGAGGTGCAACAGCTCAGGAAATTCGTCTGAAACCAAGAAAGTGCCCACATGTCTTGGCACAGGACAGATGGGGATGCTGAGCAGAGCTCTAGATCTGCCTGAGGAAACAGAACTTTTACTATCACCATGAGGCTCTGGTTCAAGCTGCTGATGGGGGTGAAGCTCACCCAAAGTGTGACTGGAATAGGAATCCAGAGGGGATGGTCACACACATGGCACAATCTGGGGTCCCATTTGAGCTCCCCTGCTCTAACTGGCTCATTAAAACCCACAAACACCCCAATCCCTGTCATTCTGTGGAACACTGTACTGCCCAGGAGGGTACAAAAGGGCCACAGATAAAATAAAAACAAAGGTTTGTTTAATGAAATAATGCCCTGAGAATGGCAGAAGGCTTGCCCTGTTGTCCCTGCTTCATTTGGAGACTTGTTGCTAAGTCACAGATTTTGAAAGGATTTTGTGAGTAACCCTGTGAGCCATCACAGAGATTGAGGAGGTTACAGAGCCTGGAGAAAACAGCCTCTCAGGTAACTYTAACAGGGCCAGGTGTAAACCTTTGAATGTGCCTGGACAAGGGGAAATAAGGCTGGGAATGGGGTTTGGGCAGACCCTGGGAATGTGCACAGGCCCTATGGATGTGCCCAGACCCTTTGGACAAGCCCAGGCCTTTTCACCAGTGGTGTCCACCCCCTGTGAGGGGAGCAGGCTGAATTCAGAGAGATGAGAATCATCTCAGATCCAGCCACTGATGAGAAACCAACACCTTTCCTCCAGCCTTGGATCTGCCAGGGCAGCACTGAAAACCAGCTCAAGCGCTGTCAATATTTTGATGGCTTTTTCAGACACTGCAACCACCTTTCTCTGGACTGGGGAAGAGGCTGGAAGAGGGTGTGGGTGTTGTTGATGTATCCAAACCATCCCACTGCTTCCAGAAACTGCATCGTCACCGAGACATTATTCTCAGCATTTGGCACCAAGGGCGGATTTTAGCTGATGCCCGAYGAAAGGCTTAATTTATTTATATGCCATAGTTTTAGAAAATGCCAGATTTCTCTGCTGTCTGTTTGATGAGTATTGGCTCCTACAGCTATTATCTTGAAAATTGGCAATGTGTTCCTCAGCATGGTATTTAAAGTGAAAACCAGAAAAAATAGGGCATTAACTGAGAACTTTCAAATTTTACCTCCTGTTAGTGCTGTTAAAATCTTCAGAATCACTGGATGATAAAACAACRTAACTTGGGACTTTTTGGAAATCACATGGTGCAGCCCCCTCTGTTCATAGCAGGACCAGCTGCAAATACAGTCCATACACTGATGTTACATAATTTGGATATTATGTAGCTCTTTCCAACAGGTTTTTGGGAAACTGGAAGAGCTTAGSCTCTCCTGAAGCCCACATTTTTCCCTAGCAGCACATATTTGAGTGTCCTCTAATGGCCTTTCCCTGTCCCACAGCTGCTACCCCAGAAAAGCCTGCCAGCCTCATCCTTAAACATCACCTGAAGGAAGAGAAAMCTGCCAGCTTCCAAATAAATAAATTATGGGGACACAAACAGCCACTCTGCAGAGAGGAGTCAATAGTGACTTCAGTGGAATGWTGGCCCCATTTTTGGACACCATTTTTCACAACCTCCTTTCCCCTCTCCTCTCCCACKGCAAGCACAGAGCCAGGGCTCTGCTGTGGCTGCCACCACCACCTCTGTCTGCCTTGGAAGCTTTTCACCACATTTCCCTCTGCTGGATTTCCAATCCTTGGCCTCTGTCCACTGCATGACACAGCTCAGTGGCAAAACTCCTTTTAYCCTAAACAGCCCAGAGCAGCCAAAGATCCCAAATAAGTGGCAGTCTTCCACTGTCCAGCAATTGACTGTGCCTTGGTATTGCCCATCACAATGAAGAGCATCTCAGCTGTCACACACCCAGGAAAATGAGGCATGAAAAGTTAAAAATCTGATCACCACAAGGCAAGAACTGAGCATYTGAGTGTATTTATGGAGATCTCATGAACAATTTAGGATGTGAACACTTTKTTTCTGGCTGCATGCTGAGACATTTCAGTGTTTTCCCTACTGTCAGTCACAAATATGGGAAAGTGCCTCTGTGCTGGCAGGATGGTAAGCAGACCCTTTTAGAGACACCTTTTTATCCAAACAAAATCAGGCTGCGAGCTTGAATCACGGGCTGGATTAACTTCATTTACCCTCTAGCAGTCCACAAATCAAGTGTCTGRTGTGAAATTATTGCTCTGCAGTAAATGATGAGAGACTGGCACCTCTGGAGCAGGATTTATCCCAGCTGTCTGAACACCTGTCTGACATGAGC
Source organism: Malurus melanocephalus (assembly GCF_030028575.1). Classification (NCBI taxonomy): domain Eukaryota; kingdom Metazoa; phylum Chordata; class Aves; order Passeriformes; family Maluridae; genus Malurus; species Malurus melanocephalus. The sequence goes on from NW_026623605.1 coordinate 481,287, forward strand.
CAGACCTGAATCCCCACCCCAAATGGGTAGGTTTAAATCCATATGGTGTGTCTATGCATCCTCTGCAGACAGGCAGAAATAAACTCTGCTATTGCTCAGTCTGAGCTGAATTGCTCTGAACCACCCAACACAGACTCCCATCACTGGGGCAGGGAGGGCTGAGCCSAACCTAGCACAAAATCCTTTTTATAGAGCTTTTAATTAAGGTTAATTGATGCATTCATGGCAGGCAGCCACACACGGAGTTGGTGCACACCAGTGGGCTCAGACTGTGGGCCAAGCAAGCTTGCAGCTCCAAAAAGGAAAAAATTAAGAAAAGCACTGACCTGCTTTATAGAAAACAGATCAAAAGGTTTGTGAGAATACTGCCCTGGATTCCTGGCTCCACATGCCAGCAAAGGAGTCCGATGAACATAATATAATAAATAAATTAATTAAATAATATAGTAATTAATAATATAATAGTAAATAGTAATAATATAATAGTAAATAGTATTATATTATTGAGCATTATTATTAACAATAGTAAATAATACAATAAATTAATTCGATAAATTTATTCAGCATGGCCTGGTCAAGCCCTTTTTGAATGCTTTTGCCATTTGGGCATTCAAAATCAATATGTGCCTTCTTGTCCCACTGTGCACTGCAAGGTCAATTTTCTGACTAAATGCACCCTCAGTAAGGATGATTTTAGTTTGTTTGTCATCTGTTAGATATCACAGAGATSATCTTTGCACAATATTCTTTATGTCAGTAAGAACATTCACTGCTTTCCTGCCAGAAAAAAAAATGTGGGCTTTTGGTCAACTTCAGCTCCATTCAGCAGTTTGTTTTAGGAATGTATTTCATTTGGAAATGCACCACAGCCTGTTAAGCCAAATAAAACACATAGAAATTCTGTTATCTATTCGTACTAAAAAAAAATAAGGGCAAGTTATAAAAAACATTCCCAGATGTGGAAATCTACATGGATCAAACTTTTCCTCCTGCAGCTGATTAAGAGCAACATTAACAAAACTCATTCAAATCCTCTTCTGTAGGAAAATAGTATTTGAACTTTTTATTTAAAAAAAAAAGGTATCACTGACAACACCCCACTTAGGGAAAAAAACATTATTTTAAGAAACAACCTCTCCAATTCTGACATCCAAAAAGATAGGCCAATGTTTTCTAAATACTCAAAATCCAAGTTAAAAAGTGTCAATTTCTCACAATATATCTCTCTATGTCCTCACTCCCAAATTCTATATTAAACCTTTGGGTTTTTTTATTTTTCCTTCCAGTTCAGGATGTCTTTTCCCCCAAAATGCCTCTAAGCTATTTCATGAGCACAACATCTGTTTCCTGACCCATGCAAACAATGACATCTGTGGAACCATCTCAGTTTCTTCCAGAGCAACTGCTCTTGGCTTTGCAAAACGTGCAATGTTATTTCTGCAGCTGCCAGTCCTCTGAGACTGTCCTGGGATTCAAAATGCACAKTAAAGCCCAATAAGATTATCAGATTCAACCTTCAGGTCACACCTGTGCWAAAGGATTACTCTCCATGTGGTGGTAAATGAAGACTGAACTCGAGTGTAGCAATGAGCCCAGCCTTGGGTGCCAACAGCATCGAGCCCCTGTAGCTGTGCAACTTCTGCAGAATGGGGAAAAGAAAAATGGACAAAGCTTGTCACTTCCAAAATCAGCTCTGCTCTAACCCCTGTGCCCTGGCAAAGACAGAAAAATGGGGAGAAAAAAAGGATTGTCTAAAATAAATTCAGAAGAACTGAATCCTTACTACAATATTTTTTTTTCAGTAATTATCCTGAAGTGCTGCTCTATCTTSTATATGCAACATTACACCAAAAAAAGCTATTAAAAGTACTCTAGTTCATTTGCTTTGGAAAGTGCTTGCTTTTCTGTACACGTTTTCTGTACATGTTTTTATTTCTATTCCCAAGTCCGGGAAGATAAAATCCACTGGTGTGCAGGTGAAATGCTTATAACACATAAAGCACAGGGGAGGTGCTGAGGATGCTGTTCCCARCATCTGGCAGGAACATCTGTACAGGTTTTGAGCTCTTGGAGGGAAGGAAAGCATGCAGCTGAGAGCTCCCTCTGTGTGGTGTGTCCTGTTTGAGCACTGGCTTGGGTGGAAGTGACACCTTCGTGTCCTTATTGCACTTAACGACTACAGGGGGTGGTTTTCAGCCCAGCCTGAGGTGCAGGAGCATGATTCATGGTTTTGGACAGAGGAGGGATGCCCCAGTAGCAGCACACCCATCACACCATGGACAGGGCCAGGGGCGTGACAGATGAGCCACCAACAGCTCCATGGAACAACTCCTAATGCTCCCAATGCCAACAATTCCTAAAGCTCCCAATGCCAACAACTCCTAATGCTCCCAATGCCAACAACTCCTAATGCTCCCAATGCCAACAACTCCTAATGCTCCCAATGGCAACAATTCCTAATGCTCCCAATGGCAACAACTCCTAATGCTCCCAAATGGCAACAATTCCTAATGCTCCCAACACCAACAGCTCCATGGAGCAACATATGATGCTCCCAAAGCCAACAGTTCCATGGAACAACTCCTAATGTTCCCAACGCCAACAGATCCATGGAACAACTTCTAATGCTCCCAACACCAACAACTCCATGGATCAGCTCTTAATGCTCCCAATACCAACAACTCCTTATGCTCCCAACGCCAGCAGCTCCATGGAATAACTCCTAATGTTCCCAACACCAACAGCTCCATGGAATAACTCCTAATGCTCCCAGCATGGGCTTCAGAGGCAAAGTCCTTCAGAATTGCACCAGCCAGGGTCAACCCCACAAACTGGCCCCACCCAGCACACAGAGCCCAGGACAGCCCATGCACAGGCTGCTGATTGTGCCTGCAGGACACCCATCGTGCCACTGCAAAGCAYAGGCTGGTTCCACTGAACTGGCAATGGACAGCCTTAGAATATCAGAGTCAAAGCAGCCTTAGAAAGAGACCTGGAAACACTGTATTTTTTTTCATGAACATGGTATTTTACCATTTACTATTTAGCCACTACACATTCGAACCACTCAAGCTGCACTTGAACCGTAGTAAGAGACATTCTGGGCCCGCCCAAATGATTTTCAAGGTCAGACTAATCCTGTTAACACATTCTCTCATTGTAAAGTGGCACAAAGTTACACCTGACTTGCAAGATAAACCTAAACAGAGATTCTTTTGCATGCCATGCAGTGTTACCTAGGATTAATATCAGTTACAGAGAAAGGAAAGCAGTCTGTCACAAAGGCAGAGGAATGCCATTAAGGYTAAAGCTTTCTAACAAAGCCAACATCCATTATCCTGCTGTCTCTTTCACAGCATCAYTTCATGGCAGGTTCATGCATTCCAGGAATTTTAACAAAATCTGGCCCCCAGACAGCACTGAGCGATTCACCAGGGAGTCCTGGGCAGTGGTTGTGGGTCTGTCTTAACCAGCAGACCAAGTCAGGCAAGAACATTCAACACTTGAAATCTTGGCACTTAAACGGAACCCACAAGGTCTGTGCAGACTCCAGCATCCTGCAGCAACCCTGTAATTAATCCCATAACCCTCCCCTTTCTTTCAGAGTCCCAGGATGGGATTTATAAYAGGACACAGAAGTTCCTGTTGTTCYGCAGGTGCAGCTCGCTCTTGCAGTCCAAACCATGGCTGCAGAGTCATGGATTTGCAYTTGTGTCAGAACAGCAGCTGCAAAATGCAGCTGAAAATTTTGACAGAGGCAACTGCAGCTGTGGAGAGCTAAAACGAGCAGCTGGTCTGATCACCAGGCTTTGGGAAGAGCTGTCCCTTACTGTGGCTTTTTATTCTTCCCTTTTTTTTTTTTTTTAAATTTTCTTGGTATCTCTAGTTTCCTAAAGAAAGGGGCAGAAATAGGACAGAAAGATCTGTCATCACCCAAAAAGCCTCCATGAGTTGACACAACAGAAGCAATGACTTCTTTGGCTTCTGGTGGTTTTTCGGTTTGGATTTCACAGTCAAAGATATGTTCACCCTAAGATGTATGTTCCTAATTGCCACTACTGCAAATGATGGTTGGTTTGGATTTTAGGGACTTTGTTATTTTTTCAGGAAGGGATTTAGTTTTGTCTAGTTTTCTAACGTTGAAAAATGGGTCTAATACTGGAGTGCGGTTAGGATGCTCACTAATTATAAATATTGATACAACTGATTGATTGTGATGCCTTGTGGTACATATRTGTTTTACTCAAGGCACTTTTCAAAACATGGGATCTTGATGCAAAAGGTCATTGAAGTCGAAGGCAGGGGGAATCCTTCTCTGAAGGAGCCACTGTGCTCTGCTGGGCTGCCTTTAAGCWATACCAGGTAATAGCTCTGAAGCTGCAATGGCAATTTCTGCTTTGCTCCTTGTGTACCTGGATTCAAACCAGTGCAAATGGAGAGGCAAAAAWCCCCACCACAATCAGGGGCAGACCCAGGCAGAGCCCAAAAGCTCAGCTCCAAGCAGGAGATTGAACAGGATGCAGAGCAAAGCCTGAATTCCTGCAAAGCCAGCAGCACCTTGAGAGCGATGCTCCAGCTCAGGGGGTGGAGAGCGGGTCTGAGCATGGTCCAAGGCTGGAGGATGATGATGGRAGCCAGCTAAGAGGAGGGTCAGAGCCTCTGACACAGCCCTGAGGGGCTCAGTGAGTGTGGGATTGGGCTGTGGGCACTGCCAGCCTGCCCTTGAAACGCGTCCCCTCCACGCACTGAAACCATCCCCGAGCCCAAGCCATGAGCAGCAGTCGAGAGAGGAACTCCCTCTCCCTGGCACACCCACCACTCTCCCACCCACACATTATCATCCAAGCACCTTGGGCTGAAGAGAATTTCATCCTGAACTGTTATTTTCTCTCTCTCTAAAGGCAGCTGCAGACTGATAAATGTCCTCCTGAAAGAGCACAGAGGGAGATTAACCGCAGTCTCTTAACTTCAGGCTTTCCAACCCGCTCACGTGGTTCCCAAAAAGCTGAACTGTGAGTGTTCTCTCCCTTGCTCAGACCTCGTGCAAAGTCTTTCTGCCAGGGGCAATAGGGGGGAGAGTGGGAGAGAAACCTCAACCCTACAAAAATGGGACATGCTAATGAAGATACTGACAGAACCGGACACCACCACTGAGTGCTGCAAAGAGAATTTACATAATGTTACTCTAACAGTTCAGTAAAAATGGCATCARTAAAAGGAGGCTTTCAAGAAAGAAGTTACCCCCAAACACTCAGGGAGTGCAACTGAGAGAGTTTCTGTTAGTTTCATTTTGTTACATAAATCACCATTMTTATTCTTATTCTTMTTATTATTATTATTTCTTACTTAYGATGTTAAAAGAGCAGGAGGATACTTGAAATAAAAGGCTGTGCATGCACAATACCCACACAAATAAATTCCAGTGATCCACCCAAGCACCAGGCACGGTGCCCTTCCCTGCCCACTGAGCTGAGCCCTCCCTTTAGGAGGAGAAGGGGAATTCATCACCAAATATACAGTATATTGTCATGGAATGATACCAGGAAACAATACTAACAGGAGTCTGAACGTGTCCTTCACGTCATATTAATCTACTGTTTAACTCGGCAGAAAAGACAGTGAGGAAATAAAAGCTCAATTCACCCAGCCTGAGATCAAAACTGTCATGGCAATATTGGCAGGTTAGACCCTGATTCTTTAAATATTACATTGCCTTTGTTAAACAAAAGTCATTCTTTTATTACACAATAGAGATTATAAATAAATGTAAAGTGTGCATGCAGTCAACTGCATATTATACAGGCAATATCTATGTTAATAATTGCTTTCTTTGGCAGGCCAGAATCCAGCTGGACATGCAATATTTACATATCAAAATCCTTGGTGTGTTCAAGTCATATYGGATGCAAGTGAAAATATATATGTATATATATTTACCGTATACACACACATATATATATATGTATAAAGGTATATATACACCTCTGCATATATACTGTATACATATATACACATAGGTATATGCTAAAAGTGGATTTCATCTTTTTCAGATTCAGGTGATGCAGGCCTTGAAACACTAAAAATATCCTGACAGGATATCTGGGGAGGGGACTGGGGTGATAAATGAGACTTGGGGGAAGAGAGCTGGGATACGTTCTTTTCGGACAATAATTTTAAAATTTCTGCCACCTGCTTCTCAAGGGCAGTCATCCTACTGCTTAGCAGCTGGATATCTTCTTTGAGTTCGTGCTTGACTTCCTGCAGYGTGGTTTGTAAGGCCTGCTCAGGAATGGGGTAGAAAGGACACCTAGCATCCGCCTGGATGGGGCTGTGCTCCAGGGGGCTGCGAGTCTCACCAGCTTTATCCAAGCGAAGGTCACTTTTTGTTATTCCACTGTCACAAGAGTCTGTTTTCCTCAGCGGGTTTTTATTTACACCGTTCTCCGAATCATTGGACTTGGGGTCRTCGGACAGCAACCCCATGGACTCAGCCTTGGTGACGTTGTTCCAGTCCTCCTTCTTCTCCTCGTGGGCCCCCATCGTGTTCTTCAGCCGAAGCCAGCCTTTCCCGTTCCCGTTTTTCATCCGCATGGGGCTGTTCACCTTGAGGCATTTCTGGTCCCCGTTCCCGTTGGGTTTCAGCTCCATGGCGTCGCGGTTGTTGGGCTTGACGGCCTCGCTGGTTTTCATGTAGGCCAGCGTGGTCTGGATGGGGGTGATCTGGGACACGGTGACCACGCTGGTGCCCGTGATGGACGCCCCGTTCTGCACGCTCCTGCTCTCCACCTGCAGCTGGTTCCGCTCRGGGTCGATGTGGCTCGAGCCTTGGTTGCGCATCTCCTTCTGCTGCTTGAACTTCTGGAAGAGTTTCCGCACAGGGTGGTCCACGGGGATGCTGAGCGTCACCTCGTTCTTCTGGCGCAGGCGCTCCTCTTCCTCCTTCTTGACATCGCTGATCTTCCGGAAGATGATCTGTGGGGGACACATCCGCAACAGAGTCAGAACATAAAGTATGTCCCATAGGGCAAAAATCAATTTGAGATGGGGAAACAGTCTTGAGAACAGCTGTATCTATTTTAATTCTTAATTTTGATCTTCATTTCCATCTTAATTTTTTGTAGTGAATTCTGATAGAGCTGACCAAGACATAGTAACCTCAAGGATAGCCACTATAAATACGGTACATGCAGACACACACACACACACACACACACACATGTATTCTTTAAAGCATACATTAAAAGTGGGTTCCACCCTTTTTTCTTGATGCAGAAGATACTTCTACTTGAGTATTTAAAAATATCCCAACAGCAACAGAAGCAAAGAAACAGAACAAAGAGAAGAAAGCAATTGACAAAGAACCCAAATACTGCAATGCCATCCTACCCATTACTCACACTCATACCTGCTCCATCACTATCTTTAGTGCACACCACAAGGAAATGGTAATTCAGTGGAAACTACACAGCTGTAAGATTAATTCAATGTACACACTCTTGCAAAGGCTGGAAAATCTCAATGTGCCCAATACTTTATAGTTTTGCTTACCATTAGGGTCAGGATTAGTGTTCTATAGAAGCTGGAGGGTGCAATTAGATTCCCCTTGGGCTACATGGTGGCTTCACACATTTTAGAAGTGTTCACTGCAGGGTATGTCTAACATGTGTAGGTGAACCATGGAAAAGCAGCGTAACAGGGCTGTGTGTGGCTATAAACCCCAGCAATATCCACCACCTCATCATGCCACGCCATTTAATGCTGAGTTATTTCACCCTGCAGCTCGACTCAGGCTGCCACAGAAAAAGGAATTGGAACCTCATGCTGAGGGAGGATCCACAGAGCAAAACCTTTTTGTCGATTTTCTGCATGTTACTCATACCATTTTATTTTTTTAGGTTCATCAACTGGTTCTCTGGTTGACAACACTGTGAAAAGTAGCCTATGATTAAATGTAAGTATGAACTGTGAAGGGACACTGTGGTAAGAAAAGGAAAACAAAGCCCTTGAGAAACACAAATAAAACCCTGTGACAGTCAGCTGCAGGTTTTGAAATATCAATTTGAGTATCCATATTTTAGTATCTATTTACTTTCAAGTCTCACATCTTCAGAAGTCAGCAGAGAAGTGCCACGATGGCTACAGATCCTTCGCAGCATGAATCTGGGATGAGCTGGACTTCAAAGCTTCATTAGAGAGCTTTCAAATGCAGTAAATATATCCTTGCCTGCTGCTGATAGCTGCAGCTGCTTATAATAATTTGGCTAACATGCTTATTAGAAGCCCAATTAAAAAAAAAAAAATATAAACAAAAACAAGGAGCAGCCATGGAAGTTACTTTCCTGTGACTCCTCTGACCTAGATGCAGTGACACATCCCCTCATTTGGAGGCTCCCCTTCATCAGCAGCCGCCCTCACGGAGCTGCTCCCCCTCTGTCAGGCCACTGGGGAGAGAAATAACAGCACGAGGAGCTGCCCTTGACTCAAAATTGAGTGATTACATTTAATTGAAGCCACGCTCTCCAAAGGCAGTTTGGAAGGTGGGTTGTGTGTGACATTTTCTTTGTGCCTCTCTTTTCTCCGAGGGCAGTGCAGCACCTTTGGCAGAAGATGCAACAGTGAAAGCAGCCAGCTGCAAGGATGTCCCCAAGGATGTGTCCCCARGGAAGTGTCCCTCAGGGGACATGGCTGGTCCCTCTGCTGCTGTCCCTGCTTGGCTGTGCTGCTCTGCTTTGTGCTGAGTCCCTKCAAACATCTGCAGTGGGGAAAACATTCTCYACCCAATGTTCTACAAGYGACAGGACAAGGGGGAACGGCTTCAAAATGAGAGTAGGTTTAGATTGGATGCTAGAAATTATTTACTGTGAGRGTGCTGAGGCACTGGGACAGATTGCCCAGAGAAGCTGTGGATGATCCATCCCTGGGAGTGTTCAAGGTTGGATGGGGCTCTGAGCAGYCTGGTCKGGTGGAAGATGTCCCTGCCCATGGCAGGGCATTGGAACAAGATGCTCTTTWARGKYCCYTYCMAMCCMAAMCMWTYMMWKKTTYCMWKRKTYCCCYKKYTTYYKGSCMMSRAWYTGTGTCACAGCTTGAGCACCCTGCTGTCCTGMACCAGCCTGTGCCTGGCAGCTGCTGTCCAGGGGCTGGGGGGATGCTGGAAGGGAGGCAGCTGCCYGCAGCCTGGCAYRGCCCTGTGGTGCTTCCCTGGCCAGRGCAGCACTGGATGTGCCATTGGGAAAGGCACAAAGAAACTGTGACAACTCCKGTCCTGCTGGGTGCTTGTAARGACCAGAATGACAGCAACAAAGACMACAGCAGCAGTTTTTAACTCCTCTCCAAAAGCTTGCACTTCACTGAAAATTACCYTCACCTCTCTTTTCTCCCTCAGTACAATCTTGTTCTTTCCTCCCTTTTCCAGACTCAGTTTAAACCTTCTCCAGACAGAGGTTATCTCCCAGCACAGAATATAATTACCAGCGGCTGCTGCTGCWGCTGGATTTGGCAGAAGAGAACCCAAAACCTCTCTAATCTGACACTGCCTGCACCTCATACCCCTGAAGTGGGTCCTTATGAAAGCCTGAAACGACGATGGAGCTTTTTGCCCCAGAACCACTTGGCCAGATGTGACCTGGGACAGGTCAAGCCCAGTGGCAGGGTCTGAGTGCTGCTGTGACTCTGCTGTGACTCAGCAAAGAGTAAATGCTTTGGGAAAAGCTGGAAGGCACAGGCGGCCAAGGTGGCAAATGTCATCACACACTTCGTGCAAATCTACCCTGGCCGAGTGAGACCAAG
>NW_026623605.1:491577-525419 GCF_030028575.1 Malurus melanocephalus
ATTTTTCATGAGCTTGGATTYAATCCACTTCCACAGTGGTTTAAACTAAGCCAGAATAGCTAAAGTGGCTTTACACTTACAAATATTTACATAAAGACATAATTCTACTAATGTCCAATAACTATTACCAGCTATTTTTCTTTATAAATAAGAATGGAAAAACACCTCGTGCAATCTGACGTTCCTCAGCAAACTGGGAGAGGATTATTTTGAAATTTGAAATTGGATAACCCTTTTCAGAGAAGTCACATGGGTCTGCCCAAATACATGTCCCAGGAACAGGAACAGGAACACAAGCTCAAAAGAGTTAATCAGAAGAAGCTGAATTAAGTGTGCACACAGTTTATCTTGAGGAATAAAAAGCCACACTCCTGTCTCACACCAAGTTCTAAATTCATTAATGTGACAGACATTAAGTGTAGGACTTCATTTCCTTTACAGATCTGATTGTGAAAGACTGTTCCATCTGACACAAATTTTGTCCCATGGGACCAGGTTCCAGGGTTTTTCTCAGTGTATTTATTTTGGGAAGKAGSRRYARMRGWGRTGRTAWTTACTGAGCTGGCAAAAATKAAACAGAAATTRACTGATAGCCAGCCATGRGGGCTGAAATRCTTGAGYTATTTGTGAGGMAGGCACAGAGGAGACAAYAGCAATTTGAGATTTTCCATTTKATCTCAACCTCAGCYTCCTTTCCCTCCCTTCCATACCAARAGGTATTTTGAACTYAGTCYCTTCCAAARGGGRACCTTTCYAAAGGTACTGGCAATGAACACATCACTGCCAGAGCAGCTCCTGTGAGGTGTCAGCTCACATAACCAGCCCCAAAGCCAAGTGAGGATGAGGGCAAGAACAGTGAGGAGTCAGGGAGCTCAAGGCTGAGACACACATGCTGAATTAATAAGTAAAGTTCTGGCCTTTCCAGGTGCTTTGAAATGCATCCCGTGTCTGCTGCCTTTTTTTTGTACCAGTACTGTGAAAATCATYCCTCCATGACCTTGCTCTGTACAGGAGATCCACACAAAGATCCCTTAATAAGTGACTCCAAGGCAGGTACGTGAAGGGATTAAAGAACCAGTGAAAGTCTTGAAGAATTACAGTAAGTTCATAAAAAGTGGCAGGTGTTTGACCAGAGATCATCCTGTCCTGTGCCTGAACATCCCATGCTGTTGTTAAAGGCGTTCAGTGTGTGCCTGGTCCTCTCCACGGAGATTCAGAGAGGGACAGCGATGTCTCCAGAGGGCGAGCAGTTGTCATGGTGATGGATGCATGTGTGCTCAGAGGGATGGAGGGAGGGAGAGCCACACAAAACCATCAAAAAGCMAAGATTTTCACAGTGCCTGACAAACTCTGGGTGCCCAAACTGTGGCATCCCACAAACAGCACTGATGGGCAAGGAATGCTGGAGTCCTGCAGCAAGGGAAGCCCTGTCCTGGGAGGATCAGTTTGATTGAGCTCATCGGACATTTCTGCAGCACAAACACCACATTCAGTCCCCACAGCTACATCCATTCTATAACCCATGGATCACTCTCATAAAAGCACAGACCAGGCTGGTGTCAGTGCTGGYCACCTCTCAAAAGTTTGTGTCAGGGGTAAGTCTGCATCAATGTCTCGTGAAAGCCCCATTTCCCTTACATCTGGTTACACAAACCTCATGTATTTGACCAAATCCCTGTATTTTTGTCCCTATTTAATGCAGCAGCATCTCAGAAGGCATCTGAGATGAGTGGGATAAGAATCACAGAATCAGAAAATCCTTAAGGTTGGAATCAAGATCATCAGGTCTGAACTGGGTTGATGAATTTGGAGAAATAATGGGGCTCTTTTTAACCTGGACCCATCAGACAGCACAGATCCACAGCTGTTCTTGGAAACATTGCAGGACCAGGTGAGCTGGAGCTCTCCAAGTGATGGAGGCAGGATGTCAGGGAAGTGCACCCTTGCCTGGATCACACTGCAGAACTGGCAGCTCCTGTGCAGTTGGCTGAGACCCACCCAGCAGCTCCTTCACCACCTTTCAGATCCCACCAGAAGGGTTTAGACTGGTCCATCTCCTCCAGGAATATTTAATTGCCACAAAAATAGGGAATTAGTGTCCTTGTAAGGTGTGTTGCTCTTGGCACCCTTTTATATATGCCTTCTTTTTATCTTTTTGTTTTGTTTTGTTTTTGTGGAATAGGATAGCTGCCCTCCCTTGCCTCCTTGGCCTGAAATGACACCAGCTTAGCTGWAGCTGGCAAATGGATTTTAAAGTTTTGGGTGGTATAACCAATAYCCAATACTGCAATAACACAGATCTCATTTTCTTTGGAAATAATGCTACAAGGCTGTACAACAAAATTTTTTGTAAAGACATCTGCAAAAAAAAATGCTATTAATTTGCACATCTTGGAGTGCATTGTACAAAAGTAATTTACATTTTTGTCATGCTAATCTGGAAGACGGATTTGTGACGGATCCAGGATTTAGACACAGGATACCCCAGCACAGACAAGTGTGCTATTTCCTGCTCCTGAGAGAAAACCATAAAATACACCCGATTTTGAACAGGGTTCACCTACAAAGCCTCTGTCTGCATCTGAACTCACCCTCCAGGAGCCCTGCACAGCAGAGGGAGGGAAAAAAAAAAAAAAAAAAAAAAAMAAAAAAAAAAAACAAAAACTTGGAAGGTGTGAGTCATTTCACCTGCAGCTGGATGTTAAAGCAGGTCAGACAAGCTGTACCCTGAGATGCCTGATTGTCTCCTGTGCCTGTCGCCTGTGTGCAGAMATCCTCCACGGATGGTGGGTGTGGAGGATCCAAATCCCCACCTCTGGCAGTGCAAATGTCGGGGCGTGGTGCAGATGGTGTAAAAAGCTTCCTGTAAAGCTTTTCTCTGCATGTGTGTGTGTGTTCTCCACCCTCCATCTGATGATATTTTTATTTCCCCCCAGCATTTTGGGGTATGGACAGTTTATGGCTGGGGTGAATTCCCCACAGCGTCAGGGACCTTATAGTCCTTGCAGCCAGTCCTTACAGACAAACATTATTATTTTAAAAGCTGCAGAGAGAGAACCAGCCATGACTGCCCAGGAGATCCTGCCAGACTCTCCGTGAGAGCTGGTGAAAAAAAACCCCAGACATTTAGAGATTTTCCCTGCACAGAGCAATCAGATGAACCAACAGCAGGGAAATCAAAGCCACCCCTTCCCCCTTGTTCTCACAGCTCCCAGGAAAACCTTCCAGCAGGGGAATGGATCTGCCCTCCCCACAGCCWGTAGGAAACTGGAGACCACCTGAGATGTGTCTGTTCCTGCACAGCAAATCTCATTCCCCTCCCAGATGTTGTAGGGCAGATCCTGCTCCGATCACTCCCACTGCTGGCACCAAACTCTGCCAAACCCAGCAAACCCTTCCCATTGCCCTGATGGGCTCAGGGGGGTCTGGGATGCTTCATCCCTCAGGACTGGTCCCCTCCAGGAGCCTTTTGTTGCCAAAACAGGGCTTTTCTGGGATCCTCTTTTTTGATATTCTGGAAACTAGGCCAGTCAAGCCCAATTTCTGATGTATAACCCTTAGTGAAAAGGCTTGCTCCAAAACCAAAGTGTTTTTAAAATCTAGGCAGGTCCCAGAGAACATGACTCACTATTAATACTTGATGTTAAAATGCTTTTAAATCTTATTTTTCAGATTTTTTTTTTCAAGAAGCTCCCAAGACATTACTAATACCTGATGCTAAAATGTTTTTAAATCTTATTTTTCAGATATTATTTAAAAAAAAACCAAAGAAAACCTTCCATGGCACTAAAAAAAATCTTCCTTTTTTTTTGTTTACATGAATTAAAATGTGAATTTAGAAAGTTTAAATATAAATAAAATAAAAATAAAATAAAATTAAACTAAAATTGAAATAAAATAAAATAAAATAAAATAAAACTATAATAAAAAAGAAGGACTGGATCTACTCCTGAAAATCTCCATGAACTCTTGGCTTTATTAATCTGCACTTCGTGGATGCAGAGTAGATGGTTTGAAATGATGGCTTTATTGTTCTTCTGCTCTGTACACTCCACAGACAGCTCCACTTTGATGTGAAATTCAGCCTCAAAAACAAACTGCTTGAACAATCTTTTAATTGCTCTCCAGTAAATTCCCCTTAATCCTCCTGTCCCAGGAACTGTTTTGTGTTAAACCACTGCTCCATCTGCGTGTGAGAAAGGAATCGCTGTCCTTGGCTGTGCAGTGAAAATGACTGACTGCTGAGCAATTAGTTAATCTCCAGGATAGGGATGTTTCACTAAACAGCCTTTCATGCTGATTTTGGAGGAAAAGAAGATTTTTGTAGGTTAGTCTTCTGGCTGCTTGAAAGAAACAGTAAATAATAGCCTTTCTGCAAATTTCCACTGATCYTGACTTCACAGACAAGGTAGCATGCTACAGCAAAAGCTTCCTGCCAAGCACATTTTAATTTTGCTTTGGAGAAACTGTATTCACACACATTCTTTTTAAGCAACTACAGAATTGACTTGTAAAAGATGTGAAGATTTCCAATCCAAGTAAAAAAGTGATGTCGCTCCAAGGAAATGAGAATTATTTCCATCATGTTGAAAAAGCCCTTATAAGGGATATTTAATGGCATTTTATGAGCATGGAAGAGGTTCATTCTTTTATAATAAAGAACTTTGTCCCCCAAGTTGCTCATCTGAGGAAAAATCAGGACACGAAAGGAGGGAGAGACCCCTCAGAAGAGCACAACTGCCAGTAACTGATTTCCAAAGCCCAGAAACTCCATCATCTCTTTACTGCTTGCCCTGTGGTTTAGAAATTTATTACTGTRGGTCAGATTTTAATCTGGTTCCATTTCATGTTTGCAATCAATTCTCACAGCACCTGAGTACTCGTGCAGAGAGACATCTGTGCACACTGGCAGCCAATTAGGCTGATCTGCATTTGTGGAAAAGCATGAATATTAACAAGAAAGTGGTTGAGAGATTGACCCATCTACTTCATACATTGTCTGGATCTGAAGGCATCTTGATTTCATTTAAAACATGTCTGGATTGGTGAAGGAAGAGGAGAGAAGGAGGCAGAGATCCAAGTCTCATTTGTCACATTCCTGGAGCATCGTGGCCAAACCCACAGAGCACTAGGCTGGGATTCAGGGGGATGGATTATCCTGCTGGCCTGACCTTCAGCCAAATGGGAAGCTCTGCATAAATTACTCTGTCTCTTCATGTCTCCATCTCCTGCAGTGTAAGAGAGGGCAATAACACTGCCCTCATTTCCCCARTTAACTGGAAATCCCTCCATCACTGGTAACTATTTACAACCTAGAGACCAAAATCCACATCTGACAGCAGAGAGAGGTCACTGTGCTGGCCTGTTGCCAAAACTGAGGCAGTTCATTAAAAAAACAATCATTGAAAAAATGCACATAGGTGTTCTCAGGGTTTCAGCTSGAGATCCAGGGCCCAAGGTGCTGCTGCCTGAAGAGATTTAGGGCATTACACGGTGGATGTACAGTTCCACAGAAAATCCTGTCCTCATCCCCCGAGACATCAATCCCCCTACTGATTAAAGGTATTGACACCTACTGGAACCTGCTTTGCGAGGAAGGATCAGTCAGATCACTCAGCTCGAGTGATGGACACAGAGTGATGGATTTTTCAGATGGTGATTACATGTTCACCAAAGTGTGGGCTGAGCTAAGGAGTCAGATTTCCAAAAGAGATGCCAAAGCCTTTTCCTTCTTTGGCACAATGTACATATTTACACCAACCAAGAGAATGTTACCTGAGAGCAGCTCAGTCTCCTGAACCAGGAGCTCCTCTGTTCTTTCAGCCACTCAGGCCTGAGCTCCTTCTATCCAGAGGTGCCTCCGTCTTTTTGTATCCCAGGGGAAAACAAAATCATGGATTTCCTGTGGCTGCAGGTTCAGCTGCTGTCTCTCACGTCTGCTGGGCTCTGTTTTTCTGCCTGGAAGGGGATGCTGAAGGGCACAATGCACCTTTGGAAATGGGGGAGCTTTGCTACCATTTTTAAATGAGACTCTGGAACTGGAATAGATGATTTTTGCTGCTTTTTTTCCCTCCATATTTTCTGTTTCCAATAGATAATTTTTGCTGCCTTTTTCCCACTTTTTCCCTCCCTATTTTCTGTTTCCTTTGCTTTAACCAAACAGCAGAGCAGCCAGATTCAGAATGATTTCTCCAATACTATCCAAGTCAGCAAAATGCACCTTCCACRTACAAAATTATTTCAATCCATAAACAAGAAAGGCTACTTTATTTATGAATTTCTGATGGTTTTCAACCAGGGWCTGTTGCTGCTTGGCCTTGTTTGGGGTCAGTCCATTGCAGAGTGAATTATTGATCGGTGTGGCCTCAGAAGGGAGTGAACTGTGACCACGAACCAAACACTCTCTCCTGTGGGGCTCCTGTCACAGCTGGGAGCACAGAAGCCCAGATTGAGCCTCCTGATTCCTTTTCAGGACTCTAAATCCTACACTGAACTCAATAAAAAGACAAAATTGGACCAGGGAGCTGAAGTAATACATTGAATCAGAGTCTGATTTGTTTTCTGTACATAACACARAGTTGGTTAAACACGGGGAAATTGAGCAGAGAACAATTTGGGTGTGACTGCTGCAGTGTAACTCTTACCGAGCAGCGTCTCGTGGGGACCCCTGTTCCCTCTCACTGGTTAGGATTGTCCACTTTGGGATTTAAACTGTACTCCCTAACAAGTTTCCCATGCAAACAAGTTTAACCTGGACTGGCCACTGGGTGGGTGAGCAAACTGCTTGCAGATGTGCTCTTGAATGAAATTATTACATATTCACCTCTCCTTCCCCATTCTCTTTTCTTCCTTAYGGATGCAATCATTAGAGAGCAAAGGGGCAAGGGAGATATTTCTCCCATTTCTTTGTCTGGCATTAAATCAGAAAGAAGAGCAGATTTCTCTTGCTGGGATTTCTCTTTTTTTCCCCCATTTTGCAGATGTTTCTTTCTCTACATAGCACAGAAATCCTGCAAGAAGGGAAGCTGAGGTACTCACAGAGGAGCAAAGAGCAGCCATGCAGAAGGCTAAATATCCAAGTTCTGTAAACCCAAGACCTTTCACTGGATGWGGAGGAGAATCCCAGCAAAGACAGCCTCCACCCAGCCCAGCCAGACCATCTCATGACTTTCAGAGAACCCCAGTGATACAGAGATGGTGACACAGACACCTGGCACCATGACCATATGGCCACCATCAATCCTGCAGCACATCACCATGGGTACCCCAGGGCTCAGGGGCTGCAGGGAGCTTCCCAGGGCCTCCCAGCCCAGCTGAGGGGTGCTGTGCTCACTGCCAGACAGTGCCCCCTTTAACAGGACAGCTCCCAACTCCATCAGGCAGGCTGGGTCCAGGAAAACGTGTATCGATTGGCCGCTGGATCAATATCCGCTATTGGCAATGGTCTGATGAAATGTCAGCCAGCAGCTCTGCCAATTGATCCCAGCTCATCTGTGCTGCAGATGAGTTACTGCCTCTGCATTTCACTGGAGATGATTCAAAGAAGAAAACAGCCTTCACTTCACCCTGGATCTCCTGAGAGGGATCCGCTCCTGGGCAGGGAGAGGGAGAGGCAGTTCAAAGCCTGCAGATGACAGCAGGGTGATTTGAGCTCGGGGCAGACTGCAGAAATGGGGGAAAAGTGCCAAAAGACTTCACAGGCTGCTCTTCAGCAGCAGGAAATCAATCATCGATAATAATGTGCAGCACTAATCTAGCACTCCCCTCTCCCTGCACTGGAGGAAGWTGGATTTACGTAGCTGCCCCTTGTGCCAGAGGCCAGCACAGGGCACAGAGAGGTCATGCATCACTTGCCCAGGATCATTGAGCTGTTCAGTGCATGAGCTGGGGGGATGGAACCAAGGTTTCCAGCCCAGAGCCCCTATAGGAGGAAAATCCATACTGCAAAAAGATTAAACACCTAAATATATTTAYTAGAAGAAAAAGAAAATTATTAATATAATTATGACCTTTCTTTTCACCACTGTCCTGTCTGGCATGTAGAGATCTGGATTTGAAATAATTGAAAGGGCTCAGCTTTACTTGCAGTTAATTGCTGAAACTCAACCCAGGCCAGGACAACTTACTGCTGCTCAGGTTTATGTTAGAGGAGGGGTGAGGAGGGAGGCAGAACTTTTTCTGTTTACTTAGAGACAATTTTTATAAGCTTGTGATTTTATTCCAATGAAAAATATCAAAATCTTCATGTTTGGCYTCTGGCCAGCCCTGCTTGTGACAGACCCAGTGCTCCTGCATATCCCCAGTAAAAGCTGCACACACAACATGGGCACAGAGTATTTGCAGAATTTGCGTTTTCTTCTCCGTTTTTTTGCCTCTCACTGCTTTTTGCCTGAAGACTAAATGGTCTCACTAAATGCCTAAAAGAGTCTCTCCATTTACAAAGTAATACATCAGCAAAAGAATTGCAAATTGTTCCCCAAATGTACTACTCTCTCCTGTCTGSTCTAAGTGGAAATTTAAATTAATTGGAATCATTATGGCTTTCTTTTTTAACTTAAATATTACTGCACCAGACTATAAAGTGCCTGAAATTTAATCTAAAGTCTTCAGACCTGAAAAAGTGTTTTGCARCTGAAAGCTTGTTGATTTTTTTCCAGCTCTATCCACTGGTCCAATAAAAAATAACACTCATTGCTATCAGCCTCGCTTCTGACATTGAGAACATTCCACCTGGCTTTCAGAAATCTCGGTTTTGTATGGAATGTGCCACCAGCTACTCCGTTTGCTTCATCACTTTCAAGGTTTTGTTAATTTATTGAAAGACTTTTATAGCAGGAGCTTCAATTAAAACAATGCACTTCCATTGCCTTGCGGTGTAGAACACCATCAGTTTTGTTTGGAAGTCAGAAATGAAGAAATAATTTAAAAAAACCCAAATGGAAGGGACAATGGGCAGCCTCTGTACCTGGAACAGCCAAGACATCACCTTGTGTTAGAAAACAGAGGTAAAACATGCTGCTCAGTGACTGTCAGACATTGCTCATCTGAATCAGGGTAAAAGCAGAGACAGTTTAGTGGGGACAGTCACTGGCTCCAGGCTCAAACTGCCTCAAAAACATTCCAGTATTCCTGACTGGAGCAGATTTAGGCTGGTGGATGGGCAGTCATTTGTGCCTTTCCAATTTGCTTCTAGACCCCAGGCAAGGACCTGACCTTTTAAATGCCTGGGGGGCTAAAAGTGAGGGCATGCCTCTGCCACAGCCCAGGGAAGGACACCAGGACTCCTGCTGTCCCCAGCAGTGTCCCCATGCAGAAAGGCAGGATCCAAGAGGATGGGGCCAGGCTCTTCTCAGTGGTGCCAAGCAGAAACTSCTGCTGAAATTCCACCTGAACATGGGGAGGAATTGCTTTCCTGGGCAGGGACTCAGCTCTGGAATCAGTGCCCAGAGAGGGTGTGGGGTCTCCCTCACTGGGGATATTCCAGTGATGCCTTAGGATTTTTAGTTTCTRTATTTTCATGCATCTGTRTTCTTGTACTTCTCTAGTACAAYACTAAAACTACCRTTCTCCYATCTTTAGACAAAAYAATYCCTCTCTGAGCCTGAATGCAARGACAYCTCTCTGCCTCAGAGCCCCAAAATATGGAAACAGCAGCAAGTGGGGGGAGCAAGTTTGGGGTGGYTGACATCATCACCTGAAAAKATCATTGGAGAATTAAGACYCARTATRTTAAWAAGGCAGAACTTACAAAAGGTGAAGRTCTCGTGACTCAGGGCCCATTTTTGGGTGTAGCCTCAGGAGRAGGATTTTGTTKGCCCTAATGTAGCAGTAGGCCTGTYAGGCCTGKATTAAAGYTGTCTATTCTCATTCTCTTAAGTTTGTCTGGCCTCTGTTTCAGATTAGCCTGATTGATAAGGCATCACCAGAACCATCTGGACACAATCCTGTGCCCTGTGCTCAGGGACAGCCCAGCTGGAGAAGGGAGGTGGGATCAGATGATCCACTGAGGTACCTCCAACCYGAACCATCCTGGGATTCTCTGGTCGAGCTGCATTCAGAACTGCTCCCACCTGTCTGTTTGCAAGCCCAAAACTCGCACTGCACCACAGTTCTGTGCTCAGTCAGCCAAAATCACCTCAGTTATTCCCCTTCTTTACAGCCTGTGGCCATATCAGAGAAGACTCAACCTCCCTGGACCAAAGTCAGGACACTGCTGCCAGTGCTCACCCCCTTTCTGCAGATCTTTTGGACAAAACCCAAGCTCAAATGACCACTGACCAGAYCCCAGAACTCACCTTACCCATGGGATGCCTTGCAAATGAAGCCACAGGGATGCTGCCAGGGAGAATGGGCYGGGGCAATTCAGCAGCTCACATCTCTGCTTCTGAACTCACAGAAACATCACAAAACCCACTGGCAGTGTGACCTGGCAGTTCTCTTAATTTGAAATCAAGACTTGGAAAGGATTAATACCTCTGAAAGAAAGGGTCAGCCCGCTGCACAACAGATGTGAAATAACTCAGTTAAACCATCGGGAAATCCAAATTTGACAGGAAAAGAAGACCTAAAGGTTATTTAAACTTTTAGTATCTCCTTCATTTAACTCAAGAAAGCTTGGTGAAACAACTTTTTAAAGTATCCCTGGGATTCTTCAAGTGAAACTTTTCCCAGTTGGGAGCTCTCGGTTGGCAGTGTGTGATTAAAGAGTGCTGGCTCTTGGAACAACACCCTTTTAATTGCCTTTAATAAGGTGAACAGCCACTGCTTCAGTGGGGAGGAACTACTTGGGGAGAAAAGAAACAGAACCAAGACACAAGCATGCAAAACTTGAGAAGAAATATACTATGAAGAGGATGTGCTACTTTCCCCTAAAACTTCTCCATTTAGCTTGAAGTGGCTGGCATAGATCTGTCACTGAGGGTGCTTTTGCTCAAGAGACGGAAGGAATTAAAAGTTTTTTTTTAGAAGCATCTGTAATTGTCAGCAGAGCAGGGGCCTTCTACTCATGGCATAACCAAATTAAATCAATTTTCAGAGAGCAAAGACCCCGTTTAAATGATTTTGCTAATGTTCCCTCATACTTTGAACGTGCACCAGCGAAGAGCTCTGCCTTTCTGGGCCAGAAAGTCAAGGGAAATCACCCACAGTAAGGAAAGCCTGAAGGAGAAGCTGCTGAGCTTTCAACCACAGCATGGAAACACCACATCAGCCACGTGAAAATTCAGCGTGCTGTTCCCTGAAGCCACTTGTGCAGAGATGGAGTCAGCGGTGACAGCGATGACAGAGCCGCTCGGGGACAGCACCCCACGTGTCACACACCCCACGAGGATGAAGGGCTCTCCCTGTCCCCCCCAAAGGGAACACTGCAAGTTTTCCCAGCTCAGGAGCTGTGACTGAGGCCATTGGCAAGTGGTGGCTCTGCATTTATTCCTGCAGGAGGAAGAGGCAGTGCATGGTGGAGTTATGAGATGGCACAGACAGATCGTGTGGTGAAGAGCCATTTCCTTCCCATTTGCATGCTGGCTGMATTAAATCAATCCCTGGGTTTTCAKGGCCACGGGCTGAGGCTGTGAAGGGTTTTAATGATCTGACTGTATCCTGGCTGTGAGCATCATCCTATTGATACCCACCCTTCATCTGMTCTTGGGGAAAGCTCCTTCCATTTTTCTCATGTGCTTCTTGGTGACCTTCCCTCATATCTGTGTCACAGCCATGGCCTCTCTGCTAGCTGTGGATGCCTGTAAAGCTCACCAGCACTGGTTTTGTTCCCATCCACGTGCTGAGGCACTGACACAATTTTATTGTGGGGCTGAACCCTGCTGTTTTTGCAGCCTTCGCTTATCTCATTGCTCCAGACCTAAAAAAAATTTGTTTGTAATCCTCAGTATTGTATACTCTGGCAAATCTGCCTTTAAAAGTGACCAGAAATTACCTCCTCATGTAAAAATAGAGCCAATCCCTTCTTCCTGTCTAGGACTGGAAGAAAACCCTGTACCTGCACAAACAACAGGTCTTTGCAATCAATAACATTGACTATTCTGCATTTCCCTGTTTGTGGCCCTGCTTCACCYTGTTTACACAGTTTGTATTGCTTTCCACCACTCCCTGTGCACACACAATTAATGAAACACCAGCTGGTGCAGGATAAACACTGCTGCAGGGATGCAGAAAGACACTGCACACAAGTACAGATCTCCACCTTTCCATCTCAGATGCTGTGTTTGCCTCCCAGATGTCATGGGCTCAGAGACTCTGACTAAAGCATCTCCCTGTTTTTATCTGGTTTGATTCCTTTTTTTTTGATGTCTCAAAAATCCCACACAAGACACACCTTCAGTCCCCTTCTCCCAGGAGGTTGGCTCTCCTCAGTGGGGTTTACCAGTCAGATGCTGGGGGATGCCAACAAATGTGCACCTGTGTCTGATGTTGAGACCATGAAGGTGCTCAGAGGGCTGGASCACCTCACCTATGAGGACAGACAGAGAGGATTGGGCTTGCTCAACCTGGACACAGCTCCAGGGAGACACAACTGAGAGCCCTTTGCAGTATCCAAAGGAAAGAAAGCTGGAGAAGGACTTTTGACAAGGACACGGAGTAATAGGACAAGGGGAAATGGCTTTAAATTGCCAGAGGGCAGGTTTAGATTTGATTTAAGGAAGGAATTCTTCCCTGTGAGGGTGGCACAGGCACAGGTTGCCCGGAGAAGCTGTGGATGCCCCATTCCTGGGAGTGTCCAAGACCAGGCTGGATGGGGCTGTGAAAAGCCTGTTCCAGTGGAAGGGGTCCCTTCCCATGGCAGGGGGACTGGAATGATCTTTAAAATCAAACCAACCCAAACCATTCCCTGATTCTGTAATTCTGTGYTCCACCCATGGGGCAGGGCTGATCCACAGCATCTGCCCTCAAGGAGGCCAAGGAGGCTGAAGGAGGCTGTTGAGGGTTTTGAAAGCCCAGTCTCTGTCCCAGCAGGYTCCTTGCTGTCCCTGTTAGCAGCTGTCTGACACATTGGACTGAATTTGAGCCCAACTGGCCTGGCAGGAAGCTCTTCATGGGACACGTACTACAAAATTTCTGACAAATGCTTAAAAGTTACGGCTGATGGTTCACAGGGCTCAGCCAGGCATCTGCTTGGTACATTAATGCATGGCTGCACTGAGMTTGTGAATTATTATTCATGGACTTCTGTGGAACATCTTGAGGTTGTTGGCTGAGTCCTTCACTAAATGGGAACAGGGACAATTATTCACACATGAAAAACATGCATGATTCAGTTCATCCATTTGCATTTCTGGTGTAGCCTCCCGTGGCAGGATGGCTGRCACAGCCTGGGAGAAGGATGGTCATTCATAATTGAGCTGCTCTGGCCAACAACTGCTCCACTTAAAATTGGATTTGCCTCAGACACACRACGGAGATGGAAATTCACCACAATGGCACGGAGTCAAGGAAAGCAGAACTGGTGAAAACAGTGAAGTTAGACACAGAAATTAATTACTGAGATGACAGGATGCTTTGTTAAGGTCAGGGACATGGACAAGGAAGATTGGATGTCTGTGCAGTGAGAGGGAAGCAATGGGAACGAATGGAAAAGAAAATTTAATCATAATAAAAAGACTTCTTTTCACTTGACCAGTTAGAAATATCCTGATTAGAAATGGCTGCTCTTTGCTGCTGTCGTCTGCTGGTTGCTTAGGTCCCCATTTTCACATTTTTAAGGGAGTGTGAAGTGTTTTAGGCTCTAAGAAAAAGCCAGAGCCTGTTCCTGCAGTAACAGAAGTGCTGTTCATAATAAAAAAAAGAGGACAATGGACTGCTTCCAAAGGGATATGTACTCACGGAGAGYTAAGTCCCCCTGCTCTGGAAGTGCAGTGACTGATGGAAATTTAATACAGGAAACAGTATATAGAACATTTTTGGCAGCTGAGACAGCTTTGAAGAGAGCTAATAAAAAATCTGATACGCACCTAAAAGTCAGAGGGGAGGTCCCAAAGTTCAGAATATCAAAAGATCACTGACAGTTTAATTAATGGAGTTCAGAGAATCAGAGGCTTTTGTAAGTGCTCACACTGTGCTCCTTTTTTTAACAGCAGCTTACAATTGAAAACTGTATTATGGTTTTGTTATCTTCAGGAAGGGGAACAAATTAAGAGCAAGGGCTGTAAACATTGAGAAGCAGAAATATGAGAAAAAAATCCATGAATTAATAATATATATTCCTTCCTAAATGCACAAAATATTTTTGCCTTTCAGCAATTTGCTCAGAAGTGCAATAATAGGGGACTTGGCTTATTTCAGATATCTCCCAGAATGTCCCTGTCCCTCCTGACAGCTGTGCCCACCTCTGGCATATATTTAAGCATCTCTTAAATTTGCTCCTCCAGACTTTTCTTTGCATGGGACCTGAACCGAGCCAGCTTGCTAATCACAGCCACTGGCAGACAATTAAAAAAGGCAGAATCAATCAGGATTCATTAAGCTGGAAGTGACAGGCCGGGTTTTATTTTTGACTAAAACTAGTGGGATTCATGCTAACTTCCCTACAAAGTTCCTCCTGCACTTTGTTTACAATTTAATACTTTTCTACGTGCTCTGTAGAAAGCATCTCCAAAATACCACTGCAAATAAGGTAAATCTAGGATTTGCAGGACTGCAATGATTTTTATGTGCTGAACCAGCACATTTGGGTATTATTGTATTTGTGAAGTGTGAGCTGAAAAATAATAGATTAATGGGTTTATACTTGCACAGAAAAGAAAGGCCTTACGTAGGGAGTTTTATTTAGCTTTAGAGAGGCTATTTATTTATTTATTTATTTGTTCATTTGAGGAGCCTTTCTGTTCAAGTCAAGGCCGAAACCTGTTCGGAGAGGGCAGGGGAGGAATAAATAAAATCAGTGCTACCTCCACTGCAAAACTGCTGTGAAATCATTCCTGATTATTTCTAAGGGGGTCAAAATGGATCTGATTTTGGGCAGAACCAGACAACTCCTGCTTGGGTGAATGCCAAAGCTCTGCTGTGCCTTGTGAAGCCCATGGGGATCCCATGACATGATCCCAATGAACAGGCACAAGTTCTCTTTCCCCAGCCATGGCTTTGGGTGTGTTTCTGCCTGTGTTCCCAGTCTGGCAGAAGAGAGGTTTAGTGAGTGAGAAGTCTGGGGTAGAAGCTCATTTTATCCCTTCAAGTCATACTGTGCTGCTGCTAAAATGTCTGRTGTTCAGCTCTAGGAAGCAGTGACAGAATTAATCATCTCAGCTTTTTAACATTTCCCCCTTTTCTTGTGGTTATCATGCTGAAAAAAATTGTAGATCTACCTAGGAATTAGGCTCAGCAGCCCATGTGAGAAGAAATCCATTGCTCTGGACTAATTGCTTGCAGGGGTGTGAGGTAAAACATCACACCTCTGTCCCCACTTTCTGTGCAAATCCTGCCTGCTGGTAAAAGCTTTCTTAACTGGAAATCAAAAATGAAATTGCAATGTTCCTTCCCATTGCACCATGCATATTCCCTCCCCTTCCTTTGCAGTGGGAAGAGATTAAAAGCATCAATTTTAATCAATGAGGGGAGGTAAACACGAAATGTTTATTTTTTTTAATATTTACAAGATTAAAAATAGCAAACCTTTTGATTTGTTGTTTTTTTTTTGGTTTTTTTTTTATTAGCAGTCATGTCCTGTGCAAGCAATGCTGCCTTGAACTGGTATTAGAGAGCCTGTAGAACTGATTTCAATGTCAACTAAGGGAAATACCTTAATTATGACAGCTTTCTAAACAAGAAMACTACTAATTCACAAAAAGCTCAAGGGGTGCTCGCACCTTTCACTGGGGTAAAGCAGCTGAGTGCCTTTGGGATCAGCTGCTGAGTCTCTGTGTGCAGAAAGCAGCACCTCAGCACACAGGATTTATTTATTTCTGCAGCCAGGCAATGYTGTTCAAAGACCCTTGAATGAGAAGTATGTTGAATTACCTTGAATTTCTCTATAAAGACCAGCAGACAATCTACATAAAATGATCTTTTGATTTAGATTTAGACAGGGAAGTTACACATACAGGAGAAAAATAACTCTACCTCTGGCCAAAGGACTATCAGAATTGGGTCCARTCCTGCTTTTAACAGAGCTCTTGTCTCTTGTTCCTATAGAAGCATGGTCAGGATGTCTGAGGAAGGTATTTAACTCAGAGATTATATCCAGAATAGAATATTGGCCTGCTGGTTTCCTGGGGGATTAATGTGGCTCTGAAACACCAGTAAAGATGGTAGTGCATGGSCTGATCCCTACATCTGCCTGCAGCCTGAAGGCAAAATGTGCTAATCCAGACTGTGCTGGAATCCACAGCACCCGAGACCTTCTAAAGATCCCACGGGATATACAAAGCCCTGGGGTTTAGGTGAGTACTGAAACACTCACTGAGATACAGGAGAGGAGAGGGAGAGGATTAATTCAGTGGGAAGAGATCTATAACCATCATCTAATTCAATTGCCTGACCATTTCAGGGCTGACCAAAAGTTRCAGCWTGAGGTTAAGGGCAATGTCCAAATGCMCCTTAAACACTGATGGACTGAGGGCATCGACCTCTAGGAAGCCTCTTCCAATGTCTGACCACCCTCTCAGTGAAGAAAAGCTTCCTMATGTCCAGTGTAAACCTTCCCTGGAGCAGCTCTGAGCCATCTGTCCCGTCACTGCATCCCAGGGAGAGGAGATCAGCACTCCTCTCTCTCCCCTTCCCCTCCTCAAGCAGCTGCACAGAGAAATGAGGACATCCCTCAGCCTCCTCTGCTCCAAACCAGACCTGCCCAAAGTGCTCAGCTGCTCCTCACAGACCACTCCTTCCATCTCTTTCTCCTGCTTTTCTGAAATCTGAATACATTTCACACTTATCACCAAGTTCTGCGCTCAGCCACAGCCAAAAGAGAGAGAAACCCACTGAGCTTCCCCTGTGCCTGCAGGGAGGGGGTTCAGAGGTGCCACTGCAGCTCATTTCCCACTGTCACTGTGACCTCAGGAGCGCCCAGAAGGGATGAGTGTCCAGGAGATGATGAAGGGCTGAAATGAGAGGGGAAGGATTGAGGGAAAGGAGAAGAGTCCAGCCCAGAGCTACCCAAGGGGGACAGCAAACCCACAGCAGCTCCTGCAGCGCTCTCTGTCCCCCATCTGCCCCACACTGTCTGGACTCAAAACTGCTGCAGCTCTCCCTTCCAATCCCTGTGCTGCTCTTCCACCTTGCAAAGCCACASACAGCCCTCCAAGGACTCAATTCCTTGGTCTGAATACCTTGAACTCCAATCCCCAGGTCCCTGGAGAGGGCAAAGGCATGAAGAATTGCTCAGGGGAGCAGGAGATGGGAAGGAAGAGCTGCAGRAAAAGCTCTCACCTCAGATCTGTAATTCCCACTTGGAAAGATCGTGGGGCTCTCAAGGGCAGAAGGTTGAGGATGGGCTGTGTTGGGCTGTCTGTAATCACACAAATACACAAGGATTTGCTCCATTATCTGTACTGAYAAATTCCTCACATGGGTTTGGTCCAGATCCCTGAGCAGTTTCTCAAGAARTTTCCAGCCCAGGACCACCAATGAGCAATTTGGACAAGGTCACTTTGTCTGAAGGCTTGGACTGGGCTCTTCTCACTGCAGCACATTTAACATACAAATCTAGACACCATCAGAGGTGGCATTCAATATAAATAAACAAAACAGGCCTTTAGAAAACACTGCAATTGAATATTAACATATCTGGAGAGAGCTGTGAACGCAATAAAGCCAAGCAATAAAAATCTTCAAAAATTGTCCAAAGTGAAAGTCTTTTCAAGCATAATGGCAGCTGCAAAGTCTGCAGAGATGTGAACAAAATAAAACCAAATTGATTTTTGAGGTTATAACTTATTTGCTTGGTAATCACGCTGAAGAGTCACTATAGGAATTCATTTTCTGGGACAACATAGTCATRTAAAAGAAGAAAAAAACCAGACAAATAAAGACCAGAGAGGGAGAGAAAAGGCCTGAGATGAGGATGATGATCTGACCCCTTTCCATGTAAGCAAGTCACTCCCCACGAGTGAGGGGGACTGAATGTGAGCACCAGCTGGTGAAGTGCAAACAGCTCTGAACTAAGCTCCTGCAATTGTGAATGGCTTAATTTAGAGCTCAAAACCTGTGAAAGTCCCCAGGGTCACCAGAACACAGGTGACCTTCAGGGCAAGGGCTGACACACCGAGAAATGCTGCTTCTGGCATTGCTTCTGCATCAGGACACTCACTAATAAAGCTCACCATTGGAAGGGTTTCGAAAATGAAAATAGGGATCAGGAATGAACCTTGGACAACCTTCCCTTTTAGGGCACGTGAACGCAGAATTCAACTTCAAATACAGCTTTTGTAAGAACCACATGACACAGAAATGACGAGTGATTCAGTCCAACAAAGAAACCACATGTGATGCATTAAAACCTCGAGCAAGAAGAGGAAGGCAATTTAAAAAGAAATTATTCTAATCTGAGGGGAAAAAAGGAAAATAAGACGTGTGTGTTAATACAGCCTGATGGCCTCACCTGCTACAAAGCCCCAGAGACTCAGAGTGCTGGAGGTATTAGATAACATCTCTTGCTCATAGTGTTGTCCCTGGCTTTGAGAGCATTGTAGGGAAAAGGACGGAGCCTCCCCAAATGGGATTTCGCTGCCTTAAAGGCCCTCGTTTCTCTTCAAATCTCCTTGGCTCACTCTCAGCACACCTTCCAGGAGCAAATACATCAGAGGTCTGCCATGAACAGTTCCATGAACAGTTGTTCTCCTCCCCGGCTGCTCCCGACTCCTTCCTGTAACASAGCTCACCCTGCCCACGGCAGGAAACAGCAGGATGTGACTTTGTGCCTTAAAAGCTGAGGGTGAAACTTTTGCTGTCCTGGAGCACAGGAGAATTTTAGCTGTGATTTCAGGAGGGACAAGACTTCAGGATTTTCYCTGCACTTGCATAGGCTGTGATGGGATTGCAGTTCAGCAAAGGTGGTACATTAGCTGGTGCAAATGGAAGCAATGATGAGAAAAGGAAAAAAAAAAACCTCGAAACAAAATATGGCTGGAGCGGGGGACATATGGAGGTAGGGCAGCACTTTTCCAGGACAAACATCCCTGTTCTGGATCCTGGAGAGAAGCACAACACGGCACAGGAGGAATGCAGGAATGAGGTCAAAAAGTGGGCATGGACCAYAGCAGGGGATGAAGACCACCCAACACCGTCAAAGCCCTCCAACCCAGTTCCAGGAAGGTCTGGAAGAACTGATTGTACATGATTACTAACTTGCATAGAAAACTAGAAATTTATCTGCAGGGTGGGTAAAACCTATCTATAAACAGGTACCCCCTCAAAGCCTGGCCATGTGTGCAGCCCACAGCCCTGGACACCCCATCTGGAACGATGCTGCCGCCAAGACTTCTGATCTCTCTTGCTTGCCTTCCTTTCTTCCTTCTGTCCTTCCTTCTGTCCTTCCATCCTTCCTTCTTCTCCCTTTCTCTTCTCTCCTTCTTCCCTTTCTTCTCTCCTTTTTCTCTTCCCTTTCATCCCACTCTTTCACCCCAAACCCACTGCTGTGTGCTTACAAGAGGAGATCAGGGACTAATGTACAAAGATTTCCATGCCTATTATGTCATTTACTAATGAAATTTCCCAACCCTTTGCAGACCCYCTGACTTTYGTTGTTCCTTTTGACCYAATATTTGCMYCTTGYCTGCTCACTGCCCTGTAAGGCTGGGATGCCACAAAKCCTCCTAAAAATCAGTCATGATTCCCCTACTCAGGCCAAGCTCCATGGCTCAAGCTTTCAGAGACCCCCCTCCAGCTGTGTGAAATCTTGAGARGCATTTAATGAATTAGATATTATTAATATTCACTTCCAGCATCAGAAGGCAGTAATTAACTC
The DNA here is from genome assembly GCF_030028575.1 of Malurus melanocephalus. NCBI lineage: Eukaryota > Metazoa > Chordata > Aves > Passeriformes > Maluridae > Malurus > Malurus melanocephalus. Next base: position 511,487 of record NW_026623605.1, read on the forward strand.
TTTGAAGACTCATCCCAAACCCTGCTTTATTACTCAATCCTCAGAGGCAGCTATGTAATCTCACTGTGATTTTAARGAATATCTTTCCAGAATAATTATTTTCCTTGTTTGAATTGAAAAAAAAAAAATAGTTCAAAGTCCTGGTTCTGCCTTGGAGTGTGTGCATTAGTGATGTCAGACATGCTGTAAAGATTTCAGAGCACGAAACATGGTATCTGCAATACTTTTGCTGAGCAGATGCCTTAAGGAGGTCATTCAACAYGCCAGGCTCTAAATGCTATTTTGGAGTGAGAAAACATTATTTTCCCACTTCAACAAGACTTTCGCTTCCCTGTCACATGGAAATAACCTTTTGTGCTCGGTACTATTATTAATTTATTAGCCTTTTGAAAAGCTAAATGTTTTGCAGTCTGTGGACCACAACAAAGTGATGGCCGAGGCACAGGGCAGCACAAACACATTGTGTGTGCATCCAAATCCATGGATGTGTGTTTCAAAGAGCAGACCTGGTGCAAGAACACTTCTGCCTGCACATTTCTGACAGTGAGAGCAGGCATCCCCTTGTGCACAAAACCCCAAGGAGCGTATTTATAATGAAATGTCAAACCTTGTGAGTGATGACTGTGTAGAAAAAGCGCTAAGTATATATTTCTATTGAAATCAATTAAAGGAGACAATGATTTTCCTTCCATTTAGACTTCATGATGCCAGCACAAGCTGCTACAGCACAGTGCAGCTGTCACTGCCTGAACAATCTCTGCTCACCTGATGGASCTGCCCTGGATGGCACCGATTTTCCTCGGGGATGAACTCACCACCCAACGCTTCCCCAACAGGGAATCACGTCTCTTTCCAGCAGACAGGAGGGCTGAAACAATCCCCTGAATAACTTTATGTAACAGGACTTAGGTTGTGTCCCCGGTGTTGAATGTAGCATGATCTGTTTTGCGCCCAGGAACAAAACACAGAATTTCTGCAGAGCAGGCTCTAGCTCAGCACATCTGAGTGCAACGCCAGGCTGCTTCCAAAATAGTTATTGACTCAAACTGCAGGGGATCAGTGCAGCTCATCTGATGAACCTGAGGTATTTATAAATTAGTGATCATGGACTCTGTGAAAATCAGAAGGGGATGGTTTGCCTATCCCAGACCAGGTGCTGAAGGGGGCCAGATGATTTTCTGCGATAGGAACCACTCCTCACAGGCTATCAAGGTCGCTACTTTGGACATCATCACCCAGCTTTTAATGAAATGAACTCCACTCTGCATGTCCTACACTAACATGACCTTCCCTTGGCTCTTCATCCACTCTCTYGTGCTGCCCACACTTTCCCCCAACCAGCATTTCCTTTCCTTCTGCAAAATCTAACATTTCTTTAGGAATGTTATTCCCTTCTCACTTGGAGTCACTGCCCCCATGTCAAAGTCTGTGTACCTGACACTGAGCTAAAGGGCTCTACTGGGAACTTGAGTTCCATGAATTTTTCCACCTGAGTGATTCCCTATGCCAGGGCCCTGCAGGGAAACCAATCTTCCTTTAAAAAAAAGGGTGTGAGAGAGAAGAAAATCAACAACAACTCAGCCAGGAGGCCACTCCCCATATGCATCCCCAGCCTAGAGTGCTGAACTCCAGCACACTGCCCTGTCAGGAACAGAAACATCAGTGTTTTTCCCAGGGAGCCAGCTGTAGTGACAGGTTCACGGTTTTAAGAAGGAAAGAATACATTTTGGTACAATGTATGTGGCATTATCTTGTCCCATGAAATCACCATCAGCGATGCCTGAGCAGAGCTGTCATCRCAGGGCTGTAGCTGGTGAGCTGAGGATGCTGAACTCAAGGCTTGGAGCATTTCTTATCAACAGAGAAGTGATAAGCCAGAAGCCCCAAACCAGCCTTTCAAGCCCCAAAGCCCTCCTTCAGGTCTGAAGAGGAGCTAAAAACCTCCCAGGCAGAGGTAAGCTGACAAACTGGAACCAAACCTGATTATAACTCAGCTCCTTCAGGCTCCAGCACAGACAGACAGAGGGGCACTGGAATCCCATTGCATCTGCTTCTTGCCAGGGGAATTTTGTGCCATACTTGGGGTATTAACATGAGGGATTCACTGAAAAAAATGAAACCTCCTCAGAAAGCAGCATATGATGCTCCAGTGGCTGGAGAGAAACTAGACTTACAAAAGTAAAATTCAAAGTTATGTTGAACCCCTGCTACTGCAGAGGCCAAAATTGTCTTGTGAGATCTGAGGTAGCCTTGGTACATTATCAGGTGAGATGCCCAAGGTGCAGCTGCAGGAAAACGTGTTTCAGCAGCCAGAGGATCACAGTTAATGCTCAGTAATCTATAAATCATTGTTATGAGATTTCTCTATGCAAATGAAATTTATATAACCCTCATCCATCGTAAAAAAAAAATCCATAAAGATGAAATTTTGCAGCCGCAATGCGAATTAAAGGATCCCTTAACCTGTTTTCAAGATACGTCTTTATAGCTAATTAATTTTAAGATGGAGTGTTCTTTGAAAGAACTAATGGATAGTGAGCATTGCTGATTGATTATAAAATGAGCAGGAGGGTTTAAGAAGTGAGCTGTGAATGTAAAATCACTCCCAAGCTTTATTAACCTTGCCATATTAAAATTCTAGACTATGCAGCTGAGAGAAGCAGGTATTAATACAGTACCTTTGATGAGTGTGTTTTATTTATTTAACATCAATAAATTTCTCTTAGTTGGTCTGTGCCATGGAGATCCATMAGACCTGTCCTCTGCACTGTATCTTAGAGTGGAATCTAGAGGAATTTGAGGAATCCAGAATCTGGATTCTATAAAATATAACTTCATAAATTTATGCAACGGGGGCTAAAAAAACCAACCAAACAAAAACCAGCAACCACGAAGAAAAGGAAAATAAACACAATTCATAGGTCATCCTGCTAGGGCTGCTCTCCAGAGCTGCAAATCTACAGGTAACTTTTACTGAGCCATCATTACAAACAGCCACAGCGTTTATGGGAAGGCAGCTCAGTCCTGAAAACACCAGGAGCCAACRCAGCATTGTTAAACACCACAAACCCCTGCAGGGGAGTGCGTTTTCCTGGTGCTAGAAAAGGGAATGCTGCTGTCTTACCCTCTTCCTCAGGTTGCAGGTGAGTGTCAGGTTCCTGGAGAAGGAGTTGGCGAACGCTGTGTAGAAATCCAGCACTTTGAGCAAAGCYTCCCGTTTAATTATATGCAAATCGCAGTAGGTCAGCGCCCGGACGTTGGCRCACGCGTGGGCCAGGCTGGTCTCCTTCCAGAAGATGTCACCAAACACGTCACCTTTACCTGGAAAACAGCAGGATGGGTTTGTTAAAAGGTATTTTCATGACCTGTCCTATGCTTCCAATTACCCCAAAATAATAAGCTCCCAGCTGCAAAAATTAACGARGGTGAAAGTTTTAAAAGTAGCTGAGGTACTTGAGCATCCTTAGCAGTAGCCCCAGGTTTTTAAGGTATTTATAGATTGCTCTGTGAAGTGTCACCAAGCATGAGAGCCAGATTGTAAAGGTCTCCCTGAAGCTGAAGATACGAGTAATGGATTTTTCAAAGGCTAAAGAATATAATGAGCACTTAGCTAATGTTCAGGTGATTGAATATTTCAGGTGTCTGCTCCCAAGTGATTTAGGAGTCCTGCTCTTGCAGAAACCCTCTGACATCTGGGTTCCTTCACCCTCATGGCTCTACATGGCTCTTCCAAGGTCCAAGGACAGCATTTTAAAGGATTCTTTAACATTTTTAATTTGGTGTCAGTGGCAACMCACCCAAAACCTCACTGAGACTTTTGATCTTTAAATAACCACCTCTAAATCTTAAACACATCCAGAAGTACATCCAGATCTAAACCCAAATTCATCCATTTAAGYAGAGGCTTAGCCTTAAGTCTGTATTTCAATGTTTGCTGAGTAAGAGAGGGCTTGACACCTTAGACACCTAAATATAAAATATTTACGTATAAATGCCTTCATCCAGAGGGGAAAATTACACCTGAAGGCTACTTCTGCACTGGCAGGCAGTGTAGAACATCTGACTGAGGACTTGGGACTAGCTGCAGCCCAGTCCCATGGGCAGAAAAGCTCCAGGGGCTGGAAGTACTCTGACATGTTCCTTTTCCTATTCCATTTTCTCAATTTCATTTCCTCTGCAAGGAAACCACACCTCCCCACATCCACACACCAAAGCAGGACAAGAGGATGAGAACCCCAGACTCCAAACCACACTTCTGACCCAAGCACACTGGAGATGCACTTTCAGGTTTGGACCCTCTTGTTCTGAGCAGGGGCAGTGACTAAAAGCACATTGAAACATTGAAAATCTGCCTCTTGCTGCCTGGCCATGGGCTGGGCAAGGGCCACGGGGTTTGGTTTGCGGCTCACACCTCAAATCCTGAAGCAGAAATCGTGGTACAAAGGGTATCTTTTGTTTCAGACCCTCAGAGATACCCCAGCTCTTTATTTTAGCAGTTATTAAAASGGAACTAAAATCAGTCAGTGGATATTGATTTCAGGTACCTAAGCAGCCCCTCGGTGAAGGTTAGGGATGTTATAGTTTTGGCATAAAAAAGGTAATACATTTTCATATTTCCTCTTTTAAGAACTTTCAACATTTCCATTTCAACTCTATTTTGGGAACACAGTCCAGCAGAGTAATTTATCCARCCTCATTACTTTTGGGGGTCAGAAGGTCTATTTCTCTATTTCTCTGTTTCCATTTCTGCTTTAGGAATTGTATCCAGTAAAAAAAATCTAACATTTCTCAGGCAGAGTGAAATAAAATAAAATGTGCAAGTCCTTATCTTCCCTTCTCTGTTTTTATTTCCTAACAAATATCTCCATAACAGAATCATCCCTTAGAAAGACTATAACTGCATCTCGTTGAACTGCTTTTAATTCTACATAYTTTTATGTAATTAAAATTAACTACACAACATAACACAGCTGGTATAATTCATAAAACAAGGTGCTTTAAAATGTTTCCCTTAATACAGAGCATTTTCTAGTAACAATATAATTTATGCAATGTGCYGTTTTGAAATTACCTTTTGCAGTTAATTGTCCTTGTCTCTACTTAGAGTTCAAAACCCAGTTTACAGACTCACTCAGAACAGTTACATAATTTATAGAAAACAGACCATTTCTGAAAGGCACAAAATTGCTTAATGGATTTGCTCTCTGAGGTGGACACAGGGCAGAGCTGAGTCCTGCTTTCAGTGCAGTTAAAAGACAGTGGTTTCACCGCCAAAATGTCAGCAAASCACTTGTTCTCTTTGCAAATTTAATCAAGGGGTTGAAAGCAGTAGATGCTCACCCCGAAACTCTGAATAACRGTGTGTTACAGAATCTGTACAAAAACCATGGATAAATTAAGCCAAAATTCATAAACCTGAGGAGATCTTCTCCCTGTCTTCAGTGTGGCAGGGAACTGCACAGGCTCCCTCAAAGACTGGGGCACAATGAACTGATCTTTCATGAACCATCACTCACTGGTCTGAAGGATAAAACTCCAAACTCCTCTTAAATTGTGATTTATACTCTTCAGAAAGTATAGAATCTTGGAAGCCTTTAAGAGTTCTCAAATTTGACATTTCCCACAYGCACTTCTGAGCTTATTTGCTGTTTCTAAATGTGCTAAGGAATGCACAGAATGAAAACAAAACCTACCAGATTCTCCAAAACAACSTGTCTTTTTTCATAAATACAGAGATGAATGTACTATACTTTATCCCTATTAACTGTAGTTCACTGTGCAGAGAGAGGTAATTATTCACTCAGGACAAGATCAKATGTTAGGAAAAAATTCTTTATTCAGTGGGTGGTGAGGCACTGAATAGGATGCTCAGAAAAGCTGTGGATRYCCCATCCCTGGAATGTTCAGGGCCAGGCTGGATGGGGTTTTGAGAAACCTGGTCTGGTGGAAGGTGTCCCAACCCATTCTGTGATTCTGAGGTTGATTTAACATATTGCAACTAAATAAAAATGAAATTTTCAGAGTTGCAAAACAGAAAATTTAACTAGGTAGGTCTGCTACATCAGCTGCTCAGAAAATACAAGTAATTTTCACTTGCAGGGGATGTTCAGAGCTCCAGGGAAAGCGCTGCTGGGGCTGGGCTGGGAATGCAGAGGTGCTGATGCAGCCTGCATAACTTCCAAAGCTTCTCTCTAATGATTTACTGACAGCTTGGGATGTTACCTCCCAAATCTGCTCTGTCCTGAGTCCTGAGTAGCACTAATGCTCCTCCTGAATGGAGGTGAASATCTAGAAAATCCTCCTGCTCCTGCTCTCACAGCGCCTGAAGCATTACTGAAAAAAGGAATGCTGTAAATTGGAGTGGGAACTACTTGCATACATTTTACACATCACAGATTCATAAAATCTTTGGTTTGGAAAAGACTTCTAATGTTATCAAGTCCATGCATTAACCCATCAGTGCCAAACCCACACTAAAACATCTAAATTCCACATCTATGGAATTATGGAATCACTGGGTTGGAAAAGACCACTAAAATCACAAAAATTCAGATTTCGCAACTGAAATGAGCATGGAGAACAAAAGGACATGTGAAGGATGCTGGTGGCAGGCATAATTTCTGCTGAAATAGCTACACTGCCATCATTCCAAATACAGTGTACTGTGTGTGTACGCATGCCTGTACATAAAATATACACATATATTCACACATATTCACATAAATATAGTTAGGGGCAACTGTATGGCATGCAGCTGTTTGATAGGTTGGGATATTTCTATGCACTATTCTCTCTTCTGTATTCTGATAACCCTCCCAGACAGATTTGGGGGGACAGATGTTGTCTGCAGCCTTRCACCATGGAATGACCTGCCAATTTGTCAGACAGCAGTTCATGCCTGGACCTTTCAGGCAGAAAAAATTCTTGAGGGCTTTATGGAACCCCCCCCCCCAGGAGCTTGCAGATGGAATGAGAAAGAACTTGAACTCGGAAACTTTCCTTTTAAACAGCATCTCAGAGCCCACATGTGTATTTATGTAAAGAAAAAAATTATCCTTCTTCAGATGGGGACAGAAACTGAGCTAATAAATATCCTAGCAGACATTAAAGCTTGATGGATCCTTTGGAATAAAGTTTAGGCAGGCAGTTAAAGGATAAATACTTGGTGGGAAATAGCACTGGGTACAAACACATAAAGGGCACCAAAACTTCTTAAGGAGGTGTTTTTCTGCACAGTCTTAGCTAATAGACCCTTTAACCATTTTAAAATATCTCCAAAGCCTCATCAGTCACACCAGCAAAAGCCAGACATGATAAATGATGCTGGCTTTCCCTCATGATGCGCTCGAATCCTATGTTGCTCATGAAAAGCAAAGGCTGATCTTTCAGAATCACTAAAACTGTATCATGGAGAGAAAATAYCCATCCAATCAAGTGCCAGTAACCATAAAGGGATGACAGCACGGGCACAAGTGGAACTCAGTGACCAAACACCACGTTCCTGCAGCCATAATTGCATATATTGGTGTCTAAATTCATGCAAATACATCTGTGCCCATGTATCTGCAGGGAAATCTYTTGCTGCAGGCTGCAGGGCTGGCTGGATTTCTGGATTTCTGAAACAGTTGTTTCTGCCCAAAGAGGGTGTATCTGGAGAAGGTGKGGGTGATGCAGTGGYRCAAATCCATCAGGTGCATTTCCCAYCTGGGACATYGCTGCRAGCAYGGCCCAAGATGTGCAGAGATGATGCTAAACTGTGAGAGARGTCTTCTCATCCCTGTGAATGTTTTATTCTCAACTAAAGTATTTTCCTGGGACATCCAGAAGGGCCAGAACTTCCTTGAAAATCAGAGCTGATCACTGAGCAGGGTAGAGATTCACCACTATAGAATTGCACATGAACATGTAAAAGAGCAGAACGATGGGAGAAAACAGCATTTCCAGCYCTGAAGMATTGTCAAAACAGYCAGTAAAGCAGCAATGACAAGAGACTGTGCCAAAATCCAAGTCCATGCTGGCAAAGGTACTTTGCATTATTTAACAGAGTGCAACCTTCCCCATCTGCACCTGGAAACACAAAGGAACCRACCTTCCTTCCAGCATTCCAGATTGCTGCAAGCAGGGCCTGAGGTCCACAAAGATTTCCCTCCTTATCTCTCTCATTTTTAGTGCAAGTATCATAGTGCCTCATACCTTTCTAGAAGCCAAATCACCTGGAGACAGGTTATTTCCATTTTGATTTTATACAGAGATAGGTTTCTATCCTTCCTGACTGAGGAAATAAACCTGGAAGCATGACCATTCCTACCACCTTGAAAACTCCTAAGGCAAATCAGATTGCCTCAAACTGTTTGTCTGMCTTAAAAAGAACTGTATCACACGATTTTTAAATAATTTTCCTTTTCTTGTGCTGGCAAGACTTTCAAGTTTTGGCAGTGAAGCATTGCAGGTCTAATTCAAAAACATATCAATTCAGTGAAAGGAATCCTTCCTACTCTGGAGGCTGCAGATCAAATCTGTAACACACTAGCTAGCACTAAATTAAGATCGATGTTTCTTATCATAATTAATCACCATGCAGAGAGATACACAAAAAATATATTARATTTACAAAATAAYATGAAAAATTCAGGGTTTGTCAGTAAGAACTAATGACACAWTTGAACAAGTATCAGGAGGACTAAATCTTACAGGATTTCAATCCAGATGTTAACCCAAAGCTGCAAGATCTGACTGATTCCAAGGCACTTAAGAACTGCACAGTGCAGAGCAGCAYGTCACACTCATTCTCAGACCAGTAACTTTTCAAATATTTTACAAAATACTTTGACATTCAGCGCTTAAAACCCAGCCTAAATCACATTAATTATTTCAGTTCTGCTAGCTGAAAAAAMCCAACCCTTTACTCTATGATTCATGTTCCTCTTAGTTAATTTAGAMCCTTAACTCATTGTAACACGAGGGACTTTTCCTATAGATGAAATAGGACACAGCCTGTTCTGTAAAYTGCAACCAGGTGCATGTTACTAACCTGGGGAAATGTTCACAATTAGCCTGCCGTGGTTGACTTCACATGAAAAACAACACAAAAGTTCAGTTTAAATTAACAAGAGCTGATTTGACACAGGGGCCAATTCTGCCACCTCCATTCCACTTGWGAAGAAACCCAAGCTGCAACTAAACTAATTAAAATCACGGAATTAGCCATCAATACTATGAGATGGAACTGTACTAAGAGCTTTTCATGTCACAAAGTGCATCACATATGGTCAGTCTTGTCCTGCACAAAGCACGTGCCTGGCTGCCTGGGCGTGGAAATTCAAAGTATTGATGCATGGATCCCAAAAATCACATTGTTAATGYCCATGGATGAGAGATGTGGAGCTCCCGGGCCTCCTGCTCACCCAGATGGGAACTGCCACTTGCTCTTCCTCTAAAGGGTGATTTTGTGGGAGCTCTTCTCTGGGTGATTTGGTGGGAGACTCAGTCTTTTGACCTCCAAACACAGGTAGCATTCAGAGCAGAAAAAGGCTCATCCCTATTTGCAGCTGTCGTACCAAACTCAAGAAGACACTTACTTTCCTCTACTCCTCTGACACCGCATCACATCCCCTTCCCAGATAAAACCTTTGGAAATAATTAATGAAGCAGACTTTTAATAAGGCCTGGTTTGTCTAATAACAATAAACAATGGGTTGTTCTGGAATTCTATGCAGAACATGCTGAGAATTAGCATGCAACACATGAAGCCAAATAACTGAAAACTATGGGATCAGGACCCGAAGTGTGGCTGAAACATGAACTATTAAATCTATATTCATTCCAGCTTGACTATCAAAACTGAGTTCACTCAGCAGCAACCCCCAACAGGATTTCACTGCTCAATATATTTTTATCGCTATGCAGCTYGAGCAGTATTTTTGATCAATTCCTACAATCAACATCGGAACGCAGTGGGCCATTATTTTTCTGCTGAAAAAAAAATGACTTCTTTAAACCTTGTTAATCAATATGYCCAGTTTAAGTTACTGCACAACTTCCACAGCCAGCTGTGCAAAACAGTAGGAGCTGGAAAGCAACTTCCAGGGCCGCTTGGTCGGCATTGCTAATGTGGGACTCCTCATCATGAGCAAATCCAGGTTAATTGCAGCAGGGTGAATTATGGGATGCCCTCTGGTACCTGATGCTTCTTTTCATTAGCCTGGGGCCTCCAAATCCCTGGTCCTTCCTGAGAGCCTTTGCTGATAACACCTCTCTGTGCAGAGTAGTGACAGTTAAATTGTTTACTCCTGCTTGAGACGGTGGAAAATTACTGAGGCGCCTTCTCAGGGTCACCTCGYTTGCTGGGGAAGTTTGGATAATTAGAGACAAGGCTGTTTTTGCCCTTCTCCATTCTCCTGGCAACTGCAGATGAGTTATGTCAAAATGACCGTGTCTCCTTTTCCCCAGTGCAGCTGTGCACGTGGTGTGCTCCCTGCTACAGCCAACACCTGCAAAATGTGGGACACCTCAAGAAGAGGAGGCAACTAATGAGGGGAACATGATGGGGCATCTGCATATCTCCATTAATGASTCCTAAAAACTGCAGGTCTGTAACTGGAGTCATTCTCTTACTGTTGGTGTTTCTGTAATGCTGATTACTGCGGTGGCCGGGAATTTAATTATCTACAAATGAGAGCAAAATCAAACCAGGGGGGAGCAAAATGTCACAGTGCTGCAAGCTGCCCTGTCGATCACCAGGTTCCACCTGATTTCAAGCACAGGAAATACMAAAGGTGGGGCTGCTGAGGCAAAAAAAAAACTGCTGCTGAGCAAAAGGATGGTTGTTCCATGAAGCTGGAAAAAAGAAAAGCAGCTTGAGGAGATGCTGAGTGTCCTGAGGACACCRTTTCTGCAGCCAGGGAGGCTGGATGTGCCAGCTCAATGTGGCTGCAAGGGATGGGAACACGAAAAGGGAAGGTGGACAAAGGGAAAAAGCAGCAAGATTCATGCCAGGACCTGACGGAGGAGAGAGCCCTGCACTTGGGACGGAAGCATGAATCTAAGAGACAGGAGATGATGGTCCTTAACCTGTTTTGATGTCCCTGCCTGACTCACTTTTCAAGGATATTCCACATTTAAAAATACATCAAGCCATCCATCTGCAGGTGAGCATGGTTTCAAAAAAAAAGACCCTCTCTCTCTCTCTCTCTCTCTCTCTCTCTCTTTCTCTCTCTCTCAGCAAGGCAAGCACACCACTGCACTAAACCACTCTACACCATTATTTCCTCTGCAAGGAGCAGAGGCTGCAGACAGCGTGTCCTTTTCATTCCTGCTCTCATGGAGGAAATTAATGAGGACAAGTTTCCAAAGGATATTTATCACATTTCCTCTAGGTGGGGATGGAGGAGATGGACAGACTGGCAGCACAATTCTGCAAGTTGACTTTCCCTGGGAAAACCAGTGGAGCAGCAGATGCTTGGAGCACTCCAAGCAGGYACTGAGGTTTTCCCATCAGTCAGTTTTTTAAAACCTGGTCTCTCCCTTAGGCAGATTCACATTTCTTATGCTTGAACTCCTCAAGGCAGAACAGATCAATAAAAATTATGTTTTTCACTGTCTGATCTGCAGTTGCTGTTTCAGGTGCCACAGTTGCCACTATAAATGTCTTTGCAACTACAACTGGGAGAGATTTTCTTCCACWGGTGAATTTTTAGGACACAACAACCCATAATTACTCAGTTCACTATTCTGCTAAATAATCTGTCCGAGCATGAMAAAACTCTTCAGTGTGTTCTAGGACCAGAGGAAGCAGTTTATCTTGCTTTAAGTTACATTTACACATTCCGCCAATCCCTGTAGTACATGATGAACACATCTCTGAGTCATGCGAGAATCAAAGGCATGTTTGGTAATTAAAGGTAATTCACTTTAACCAGATATGGTTAAAAATCTCTCTGGTCAAATGAGGATTAACATAAATACTGGATTTATGACATCTACCAGATAGAAACAAAAAGATCTTACTGTCATGTCATTCCAAACACACAATATTCATCAATAAATGCAATCAAATTTTACGTGTAATCCATTTAGTGATAGCTCTTAGTTCAGTAAATTACATATTTATTATTTTCATTGTAAAAACTGTTTATTTGTTTAAATACTGCTACTTCCTCTTAAGCCTTTTGTTTTCTAAATAATAATGTAAGCAAATATAAGATATCATCACTGAGATTAATTATAAAAGTGAAATGGTCCAGTGAGCTGGAATACAAGGAATAATTTCCTATGGAAATTTTTGATTTAGGAACTTTCATCATAATGACTTCACATCTGAATATGGAAACAGATTCATTCTTACATTAAATCTCTCTKTTTCAAAACCTTAGTGTATAATAGAAAACAGAAAGGCACAGCAGGGATTTCCAAAAAGCATGGATATGCATTTTCCTGAGCTCATCCTCCAGCGGGGAGAATCCAATACAGCCCCATCCACACACTGCCCGATCCCACCCCAGTCCCAGGCACACACACACACAGAGGCTTTTAGGGAAATATCTCAGGAGGCTTCTGGAGCCACCCTCGTAAGGAAGAAGTGGCACAGAGCTTCAGTGGGGTGTGAGAGGTCCCCTAGCATCAGGAACCCACAGGATTTGCCCTCGGAGAGTGACAGCTCCAGCTTAAGGGAAAGTCAGGAGATAAGTTCTACAATAATTCACCAGGAGATGAGTTCTACGATAAATAGATCTATTTTAAACAGGCAAGACAGGCTCTGGATAGTTTTTATGCAGAGCCCCTGGTTCTTCCTCCACATAGTTCTGCCTCTGAAGAGGATTTGTGCCTTCACTCTGGTGCTGACCACTCAGTCCCACCATCTGTCACCCCCTTCCCAATCCTATCCAAATTACCCTGGGCTCTCTCCCACCYGCTGCTGGCAAACCAGGCAGCACARTGGGGTGACAGGGGGATTAACCTCACACTCCCCCATTGCTCAGACTTGTCCTGGCTGTGGTCTGATAYGTGCTGTAACCCCATCCCTTTGCAAAGTCAGATCAGACTCCTTATTTTCTGTCAAGCCARCTCACTACAATCAAAAACGTTGCTTCCTTGCAGAGACTATTTGCAGGTGTTATTCTGGGCTAGAACACAGACAAATGAAAATCCCAGTGCRAAGGTTAATGTGGAAATCCTCCTGAGGGAGCAACACAGAACAATGTGCATTTCCTCCAGCAGGCTGTTTAAAAGACATCAAGCACACAGATGCCATTCTGTCCCGCTCAGAGACACTGTGGCTGTGACCAGTGAGCCATACTGGGCAGAAAGAGCACTGCCAATGGCACAAAAGATGAAGCAGGATCTCTGGGGAGACAGTATCTCCATCTTATGACAACTGCTAGCCTCCCCTATTCCCTGCTGAAGTCAGGCAAGACTGGTTAATATTCAAACCTCAGCAAAAGGAAAATTCACACAAACCATGAGCGTTTCAGAGCACCTAAAATCAGCAAAGGTCACAGTACCTAAAATAGCCACCACCTCGTCGTCCTGGATGACTTCCAAGGAGCCYGAGACCACAAAGCACAGAGCATCAACGCTTTCCCCAGCGTGGTAGATGAGGTCCCCCGGGGCACAATGGATGGTCTGGAACTCCACRGCCAGGGCTCGCAGGCAGCCATCGCTGGCCAGACGGAACGCAGGGTGCTCGTTGAAAACCTTCCGGTTCAGGTGCACGCAGATGTCTGCTCTCATGTCCTTGGGGCAGATGGACAGGACCTGGATAGGAGAAAAGATGGGAGAATAATCAGCTGGGAATGTGATACAGGGTACAGCTTTATGGTACCTGGTGGATGGGTCTGAAGATCCACCTGGGGGGAACTTGAAATCAATCCATCCATCATCCATCCATCCATCCATCCATCCATCCATCCATCCATCCATCCATCCATCCATCCAT
>NW_026623605.1:526004-554975 GCF_030028575.1 Malurus melanocephalus
CATCCATCCATCCATCCATCCATCCATCCATCCATCCATCCATCCATCCATCCATCATCCACCCATCCCATCAAGCTTCTGGTGGAAGTTTTATCCTGATTTAGGGTAGTCTTTTCCTATCCATCTACTGTTTTCACTGCATCTGGAAAGATGATGTGGAAGAAAGGACTATTCTGTCACACTGTGCTCACTCCTAATGTTTTTCACGCTCCACGTTTTCACRCTTCACGTTTTCCAGAACTGAAGGTGGAAATGCTACATCCTCTCTGTGACTATGCCTCCAGACCTGGTGCCTCCAGACCTGGTGCCCAGACTATCTGCCTGCTGCTATGCTCAATCCCTGCACGAGCACAGAACAGGCACCCAGAGCTGAGCGAGCTCAAGGATATGCAAACACAGACCATTCATAATAGAAAAAAACACCACGTTTTGTTCACATCCAGAAAACGCAGCTTTCAGAAATCCTGATGTAGGTGAGCACTCATCAACAACTGCCCAAACACACCCAGGGCTCAGTTTCAGTGAGATATACAAGAAATAACCTGCCCAAGAGGGCTTACAGGATGGAAAATCCAAAGGAAAGTATAATGAAAAATCACGAAAAGAAAAATAAAGGTGAGTGAAGAACTGTCCTGTGAACATGAAGACATCTTTACAGAGGATCAATTAAACAAAAYCTTCCTCTAGCTTCTTACCTTAAACAGCTTTCTCTACTGAAAGAGTAACACAAATGCACCAGAAGAAAGGAAGTGAAAACCTGTGGGTCTYGCTGGGTTTGCAACCTGTGCTGTGTGTTCAGTGTTTGCACACCCTCCTGAACACACTAACACCCTCATGGCCCCAAAATGAACAGCAGCTACCTGCACTGAGAATCATAGAAAACCTTTTAATGTTTTTCTAGGATGAATRATAGAAAAGAGCACGAGACTAAGAGCACTCTGGAAGACTCATCTAAAGAAGACTGCAGATCAATAGTACTGATTAATTTCTCATAATATGGAATTAATCTCACTCGCTCTGCAGACAGTGCAGGAGAACAGGGACACGGGGTCAGTGAGCTGGCTATCATGGAATAATTGCAGAGGGAGGCTCTGGTAACCCTGACTAAACTTTGAGGCAAATGGTCATGTTAATGAACTCAAGCCACAATTTTAATTTCTGTTTAATGCAGGAGAGGTATAAAACATACCACTGCAAAGCATTACTAAAGCTCCTTAAACACAGAATGCAAAAAGAATAAATAGCTTCTAGTTTAATAATAATATTTAGTCCTTTTCTTATTTAAGTAGATCAAAGTTCCTTTGGGATCAAAGACATAATGAATGCAGAAAGGTGAAGCAAAAGTTATTCTCCCATTCTATGACAGTCTGAGGTGAGAAGAGGCCACTGCAACCATCTGCACTAACATCTTCCCCTACAAATTTTCACATCAATCCCAGAATACCTGGTAAAATTACAGCCTACAAGGCCTGGACTTGATGTTTTCAAATGATAAAGGGTAGTTGTTCCAATGGACAGCTACTCTCTCTTTCAAAACATAGGCTATTTCTGAATTGATTTTTTTAAAAATGTTTTCAGCCAACAGCCAGAGACTCTATGATCTTGTTGAGATAAAAGACCTGCAATAATCAAAAATCTCTTCCACATGTGGGTGTGCATAGAATATGACCAGGTCACCTCTCAATCTCATCTTGAAAAAACAAGAGAGATAGATGATGATTTTTCTACCTAACTCTATAAAGCACAGGCTCTCTTTGGAAACTTCCCCCTGCATGAGGTTTTTCTCACTTACAACCACCTTCCCAGTGCTACTAGATAATTAGTTTTTATTTTATTTAACAACAAGCAAGTCAATTTGGGTTAATGATATTTTTCTGTAACAAACTGTTGTACAGAACACATTAAAATACCCTGCGTAAGTAGATTTTATCATAAAAATTAGTAATAAACACGTTTGACAAGACATATTTCCTATAAGCCATCATTTGCATTAATAATAACATCTTGTCTGAGTCATTGTAGACCATATTCTGTATCACATTTCCATAATTTAGTGGGTGCAAACATCAATTTTTACGAACTCCTATGTACCTGAGTCATTCCATTTACCATTAGAAATATGGGCATATCTGAGTTTCTCAGCAAAAAAAAAAAAAAAAAAAGATTACTTTTGAGAGTGATTGTTTCACCTCAGCCTTATATCTGGATTAAACAGCAAGTTTGTCTTTGTTATAATAAAACAGAAACATGCCATCTTTCTTCATCTCAATAGTAACTTGATGAAAAATTCTGCTTTCTTTTCTAACATGATGGATGATTTTTAACATTTTTATCTACTCTTGGGCCTGAATCATGGTTATAAGTTTTTTATGTCCCTTTAATACTTTCAGAAATGTAAGTGCTTTTGACTTAACAAGGCCACCAGCTAGGAATTTTCAAACGTYGCTCTTAAGAAAAATGTCCGTGTTCATACATGACTGATCACCAAATTTTAGCTTTTAAGCTTCCAAACTGCAGGGAAAATTGTTTAAACTGCTGCAGAGGTTTGTTCCTGCAAGATTCTGAGATGTTCCAGCACCCTTTGTTTGTTTGGGATGTAAAATAATTGTGTCCCTCAAGAATAAAAGCCACTTGGATGCAAAGCAGTGTACTATTGCCTCACAAATGCAGACTTAAATGCAGAGTATTAAAAGTGAACACTCAAAGAATTAYTCTTTTTATAGACACAAGCATATCTATCATTACACACTGCAATATGAAGAGACAGGGAAAAAAACTCCAAACATTGCACAGAAAAAAAGCCAGCCGTAAAAAGCATAATTCAGGAATTTTCTGAAGCCATGATGAAGTGATTCTCCTAATGACAAATCACTGTACAGAGATATATGGAGATATCACTGATCAAGCAGTACAGCAGTAAATGAGTAATGATCCAAGAGTTAGCCAGGAACAAATATGCTTAATTTGAGTTTTCTTGCCTGCTACACAGTCATTGAGAACAGAGAATGAAATAGATGACAACTAAAACAAATGAACATTAAAAGATTTGGMAAGGCATTGTTGGCTGCTAAAGATAAATGTAGATATAGGTAGGGAAAAAAGAGAGCAAAGACAGACAACTTTAACATTCAGCTACCTGTTTASTGCACACCCTTCAAATGAGCCCTTCAGATAAATATTTGCCTGAAAATGATCCCTTATTGATAATACAAGACTTGGGATGTCCTTAYTGTGCATTGCTCTCACTGAAATCTCAGCATTTTTGAGGCAGCATTCAACTAAAAAGATAATAACCAATAGCACCATGGCTGTCCCTGAGTCCATCTTGTGTCCAAATGCACTCMTGTGGGTGTAAAACAGAAATTCAGATTAAGGGAGAGGGAATCCTGCAATGCTCAGTCAATTCTTTCACCRTTAAGGAAATGCTTCCAACACATCCTGGCAAAAAAACCAAAGTTCAGCCAGGAGATTGGTTCTACCCGGCAACACAGCAAAAAAACCACCACGACAAACTTCTTAAGAGGAAATTTCCTTGGAGATTTCACCACCTATGGCAGCAAAACCTGCAGTTTGTGRGGCAGGCAGGATATTTAAGGTCTGTGATGGCTCTGCTTTGCCAYRGGAAGGGTTTGGAGCACTTGGAGGRGGCATTCTGTCGGGACCAGGTGCTTGTGCTGCCACTGAAGTTACTCTGCAATAAATCTGCAGCCACAAACCCTGCAGACAGCTCACCCYAATGCATCCAGGCAGCATGAAAGAACAAAACCTGCTGTGCATCAGTGCAAAGTCAGAGGAGAAAGCTGAATTCTACCCAGAGGAGCATCTTTGTTGGATCTACAAACCGATTTTACCAGGAAAGGAGCAAGGCTCCATGGAACGCACACAGGTATCCATAAAGATTGAGTCACTACAGAGCTGAGACGAGAGAAAAGACAGAACACAGAACAACATTTATCACTTCTCCTCTCTGCACAGAAAACTCAACCCCCTCAAAGTCAGCATCAGGCGATTTCTGAGCTCTGCCATCACCACCTGGCACCCAGACCCCAACACAAAACCACTCAAGCAAAGACTCAACACCACCATCATCCCAAAATCATCTCCAGTGCAAAATGCTGACAGTGAGAGAGAGCTTGTGGCTGCTGCTAGAAACTGGGAAAGGCAGGAACCAGCTCTAGAAGGCCCACGGGGAATCAGCACAAAACTTTTCAGTCTTTTCAGTTCCAGGTCTGTAGGAGTGGGGAATTAAACTCTCCACGAGGTTCCACCTGATTTTTTAACCCTCTCATCTATTCCCTCAGCACATGCAGGCAGCTCAAGACAAGCCTCCTGAACAGCTCAGAGAACTCTATGGGGAGCAGAGATTACAAAATACACAAACAAAGGCAAATGAATCAAAACAAAAACTGTAGATTAAGAGCATGTCCAAACAGTATTTTTAGGATGGGTTTACAGTTTAAATATTTGTTTAAAAGTTTTCCCCAGCTGGAAAACACTTCAGGATGGCTTTGCAGTTGTTACAGAATCTGTTAAGATTTGTCAACACAAAGGGGAAGAGGCCAGGGAACCACAAACATCAGGTATTGTCAGTCCTCTTTTAGCACTCGGGATTCCCACTTTCTGGGGTTGTAGGGAGGGAACAAATTGACTGATAACCAAGCCAGGAGCTTGGACAGTCTGTGCTGTAATGRCAATGGCTGTTTCCTAAATGAAAAACTGTAACAAATATCAAAGATACTAAAAATGCCAGCTTTGAAAATAAAGAAAATAAACTCCTYCAACTTCTAACCCATTYGCAGCCACAGATAGCTCTTTTTATTCTGTGGAGAAAGGCCACTCTGGGTTTTCAGACATAYTCAGCAGCCAGAATCAAGGTCTGTTCTTTCCAAACAGCTCACAATACACACTAGGCATCTGACCAAGCTACTCTGATTTTTAGAAAGATTTGGCTCATTTGAGTGTGGAATTCTTTTTCAGGCCTGGCTAAAAGTGTTACATTCGGCACTGGATGGAGGCCAAAGAGACAAAGGTAAGAAAATAGCTGACTGGAAAATCACACAGCATTTTTCTGTAGTAATCAGGTAATTTTGTATCTTGAAGGTGATGTATGGAGCTGAGCAGTAATTAACCCTGCATGCATTAGGGCAGTCTTTAATACATCACGGAGTATCTTGGCACTAAGAACCAAATTTCAGCAGCAGTGGTGGGCTCTGTTTTAATTGCAGTAAAATCCAAGGTCATTTGAATTTAAGTGTTTAGAAATCRAGATCAGAAAATCACATCTAAGTCGAGTTTGGGTTGTTTTCTTATTAATAATGCATTAATGCATGAGCTGAACCAGTGATTAAAATTGATAGATTTAGCGGTATAGCAACAAAATTAACTTGTTTTTTCAAACTGAGTAACCTGTTAGAAACATTAGAAAAATCCCTAGAAATTGGCTGTGGAGTTCATTAAATTCAGTTATGTCAACACAAACAGAATTGGGCTGAGGGTTTGAAAATGAGGGCGAGATGAGAGGCATCACCATTTCTTTTAAGGAATCGAGTGGTTCACCAGCACAGGGGCTACTGGTCTGTCTAATGCAGTGAGATGTGAGGCACATTGTTAACACCCACGGATGACCCAAAGTAGTGGATCCCAGATTGCCTAAGGGTTGCATATTTCAAGGTTTTATAGTTTTCAGTTTTACTGTAKTATCTACAGCAAGCAAAATTACTGTATGGCCTTCCAATGGGGCAAAGGATAGCACACTACAGGGAAATCTATCMTTAAACCCCAATTTTTTAGATAAAAGAAGAAAAAAATCTGAAAGAATATGTCATACATCGAAGTATTTCTCAAGTCACAACAGTTTCTGGCACTAAGGTYGCCCTTGGAAGAATGAAATCGTTCAGTGCATTATTTTGTTTTGTGCTCCTTCTGGAGGTGGCTTTATTTTCTAACGTGCAGCATTATGTAAAGACATTCAAGGAAATTAAGGACGAAAACTGATGTGGAGAAGACCTTCCCTGAGATGTGGTGTGGAACTGACAGCCCCTTTGTCTGYTCCATCCCTTTGGTGGCAGTGCTCAGGAAATTGTCCAGCCCATCCACTCAGGGATTTATTCCCCCAGGAACAAAGCTGGTGAGCTGTTCCACAGCATTTCCTCAAGCATGAGAAGTTCAGTTTATTCTGTATCAATAGTACAWCCAAGAGGCAGAGATAACTGTGGATAATCTTCCCTGGCCTTCACAGGAGGTGAACAATCCATACCAAAGGGGAATCACAAAGCCCCACTGGTGCCCAGACCCCACTCACAGACCCGTGGGAAGGACAGTGAGACCTTGAGCATCCCTCCTGCACCCAGAGACCTGTGGATTCCAACTGTACCTGCTCCTAGCTCAGCTCTGTGAGGTGAGGGACGACTCCTCATTCACCTCGTCCTGATCTGCAAGGAATGACCAACACCCTCTACAGCCTCTACAACAAAATAAAAATAGCTGTCCCAACGATTTTTACCTGTCCTTTCCAGCAGGGAATTGAGTGCAGCTGTCACAGCTGATTTTGCAGGAGTTCTCTTTGGCCA
The DNA here is from genome assembly GCF_030028575.1 of Malurus melanocephalus. Lineage (NCBI taxonomy): Eukaryota > Metazoa > Chordata > Aves > Passeriformes > Maluridae > Malurus > Malurus melanocephalus. Next base: position 532,574 of record NW_026623605.1, read on the forward strand.
CAAAGCTTGGTGGCTTCTACCCCTGGTCATCCCCATGGAAATCGAGCCAGCACTCAGACACCACGGATGTGGTGGGACATGGGACAGGACTGGCAGCCTGATTCCTCTGWTTATCTCAGCGAATCACTAATCATTCCTTCAGCTCTTGAAGCTYTTATTAACAGTAAACATGAATAAATTGCACTGTCCTCATGTAGATAATGTTTAATGAAGTTACAACCTGTGCCTCTTTACCATAAATTCATCTCCTTTATGAAAGCTTGGTGGGCCAGCACTGAATATTTTTAATCCTGTGCAATTTTTCTGTGATTTCCATTTCAGTCAGAGCAATGTGGAATTGGCTTTCATTATGCCAATTGCCAGATGCCTTTTTCCTCATTCAACCTATGGCTCTKCTGAAGGAAACTACTGTTAAAACTTGATTGACATTTATTTAATTGCTTTCTGAGCAATTTGTAAGCCATACAACAGCACAGAGGTCAAGATGAGAAAATCTTTGGGTTTTACAGACATTTYAGAGTGTTATCATTAGATAAGACCTTGAGACATCTGCATGTTATTTAATGGTTGTTCTGCTTTCCTGGATAATGACCTATTTCTTACAGAAGAGCTAATACCTATAAATTTCTCCTTTGCTGTCTGGARTTTTTAATAAAAACTAAGAGATTTGAATTCGGTGTGTTTCATATAACAAATTATTACTGCAAAGATTTTTTAAAATCTATTTCAAAATGGTCATTTACACAGAAAAAATTGCCTGTTTTTTATCTCTCACAAAAAAAAAAAAAAACAAACCCAGATGGATGAGAGATACTGTTAAATGCATAAAACCTTTTCAGTTTTGTCATGTTTTTGATCCTGCTCATTATGAGTAACCCTGAAACCTGTGTCACTAAACATAAAAAAAATTTAAAAATAAAATCCCATCTTGTTTGAGGCACTTTCACACCAGGAAGTAAGATTCTGTGTGCACATCACATATTCCAGCTGTCAGAGCAGGCCTCTTATTTTAAGTGATTTAAGATTATGGATCAGAGGCCACTGGCTTCCCCTTAGGTAATAATAATAAATATGCTAATGCTTTTAGTGTCATTGTTAATTCCTTGTTTGTGAGCACTCAGAAAGCACCRTGGTCTGAGGATGGGATTTGAAGATGAGCTGTTCCCAGGAGATCAGGGAAGCCAAAATTATGAGTTTAAAGCACCATCAGTGTGGGACACCAAGTCCTCTTCCACACACAAGGAAAACAYACTGGGGCTTTAAATTCTGTTTAGGACATCTTGCTACACAGGCAACAAGGGCTAAATCTTCACTTAAACTCCTCCACTCTAAATTCCACTTTGCCTTCAGTTCTCTATTATGCCTACATATAATAAATGTATTATAACATGTAAGGACTCATCCTTAGTTTTAGCCAAAATCTTTGGGACTACACACTGAGTGTATTATTCAGGGATAAATATTTGAGACAAAAAATCAACACATGTGAAGTGGTTGTAATTTCAATCAAATTCTTAACTTATATTTTATTTTCAAGCATATTAATTTAAAATCTTTAGTTATCAAAGAAACACATGCATGTGTTTGCTGTTGCTCCATCATGCTAGGATCATCCAACACCATAGGAACTTACTGTAACACTTAAATTACAAAAAAACCTCTTCTTGATCTTGAAATTTGGGTTTCAAAACAAAGCCATTTCAATGTGCTGAGTCACTGAAATGTATTATAAATTTGGGGCAAATGATGTTGCAAAACATACTCCAGTGTGACAATGGAGATATATTTGGAATAATTTAGGATGTAATAGTGTATATTATGTTGAAAAAYATCCTTGGATGATGGAAACTGTCTGATCTGTCTGATGGGAAATGAAAAGCTGAAATTCCTCAGTAATTATCCTGTGTTGTGAGCACACGTGTTTTGCAGGATAATAAGAAGCTTAATGAAAAGTTAATAAAAATTAAGAAAAACGGGAAATCATGTGATGCAAATACATCCTCACAACAGACTGCTCAGAATGTCATTACTGGAACTTTGAAAAAAGACACTGGTAGAAATCTCTAAGGCCAGTCCAGGCTGTCAGACAAAGCAGGGCAGAGAAGAAATCCACAACTTGGAACAATGACCTCCTCTTCCAAACTGGAGCAGTGTCTGGACTCAGCTTAGTCCCTTAACCCCTCTSCATCCACAACAACCAATCTGACCTGGCACTGGGTACCCTGGAGCTCCCATCCTGCTGCTCCAGGTTTGGGGCAGATGGATGCAATTGAAGTGCAGAGGGTCTTACAGCAAGGCTTGGAGGGGTAATGAAGGAGCTGAGACCAGAGAAATCATCCACCCTAGATGAGCAATCTTTGGGGCTGTGCCTCTGCTTCCATGATTTTTCAGCTGGAATTTACACCACTTTCTTATTTATTTGGGTGAAGCACATCTAAACACCTTCCTGAGTGGAGATCAAAGCAAGAAGATTGGCTATGACACAGCTTTCCAAGCTTTTGCTAAAGCCAAGGTTTTTGCAGCAGAAAGCAAACTGCCCAATCCTTCCCTCATACAGATCCTGGGATGCTCTGTGCAGGCACCACAGGCTGCTGGAGCTGTTGCTTTTGCAGACTTGCAGGCTGTAAGGGACACAAAACACCAAAAATATCCAACCCAGTGCTCAAGTTCTTATATATTTTTCTTGTCTCTGCTCTTCCCTCTTTTCTGGGAAGCTCGAGTAGCTGCAACTACTGATGTCCAGATGCAGAGGTTCCTGAAATYCTTCCTCTGTTTAAAATTGGTTTTCAATCCAGGCCCATGTTTAGGCAAGTCTTCACCAAGGGAAAATTGTTAGAAACCTTGGTGACAGATTTTACAGGTATATAAATTATCCAGCTAAGCAGCCACTCCATCTTACAGACCAGAGAATAATGCTTGCCATGAGCTGGAGATTACGGCTCTAACTGCATTTTTATAATCTATAAAACCGGACATGCGGAAACTATGGTAGGAAATTTCAGTAATTAAAGCACAGGTTTTCCTAATTAACTGCAAAGCATCATTAAAATCGAATGAAACTGTAGTGGAGTAACACAGGACTCTGGCTTAACTGCAAGGAGATAAATGCAAATGAAAGTTGAATCCTCATGTAGTTTGAAGTTTATACAATAGGGCTGAATGCATTTACAGGCAGTTTAGAATATAAAAGCTCACTTTTAACATGTGTGAATCAGGATTAGGAAGTTAGGTTATTAGTGTATAAGAGGTTAACATATTAAAGAATGTGGCACACTGAAGCACAAGAATCAAAGAAACAAAAATTTTTGCTACTTAAAGTAGTTGTATTGGTGATGGGAAAGCAAATTTCACAGCAGATGACAAATAAGAGAACTGCTGCTGCACCAGCATGATGTAAGACTAAATTTTTCAGTGTAGMGACTTTATAGTATACCTGAACAATCTACACCACCATCCCATATTGCAGCACAGATTCAACTGAAGAAAGAACTTTGAAGCTCTTCAAGCACTTTTCAAGATATTAAGTCTGTCATGACTTTGTGAAGGTAGAAATCATGGACACTGGAGCTTTAATGGTTAATTTAAGCTGATGTGTCCAAGGTCCTCAGAAGCCACAGGAGCACTGCTGATCTTTGCTGAGCAAAAATTTGTATTTAAAAGTGTTTTATCTTGCCTTACATTCAGAGCATTGCAGGTAGAACACATCCCCTTTCCCCACACCCTCCCCCATCTGACTTCAGCTCTCTGAAATATCCAAGGCTGCACAGACTCACTACACAAAAAAATGCAGACAGAGGTCTTGAGAACAATTCATGAGGTCAGTCCTGGCACATGATGAATCCCTCTCCAAAGATAAAGACCTTCCTTAATCAGCTTTTGAAGAAACCTAAATGACCAGACCCTTACCCTTCTGAGGGCAGAAGTCCTGCAGGAATTCCACCCTGCTCGGATGCCAACAGTATCACATTYTCTGAGCCTCGCTGCCAAAGGCCTGAAGTGCCAGTCCAGAGATCTGAGATTGAGGAGATCAATCTCTGCTGCCATTAAATCCTATACTAATTATGCTGATGGATATGCTGGGGTCCTGGGCATCAGCAAAAGGTCCAAGCCAATCAAACTCTTTTAATTGCAATGCACAGATGCCAATACTTCTCAGGATAACACCAGTGTAGTTTAGACACCAAATTATGTTCTCAGGCTAATTTGAAGACCAATTTCCCATTGATTTCAATAGTTAAGTACATTAAAATTATCTGGTATTTAGACAAACTAAGACTGGAAAGCAGAAAACATTTACCACAATGAGAAATAAAAGCATATTTTCAAAGCAGCAAAACAGCACATTTTTTAAACAACTAGTTTTTGTTAAAAACACAAACACAATAAAGGTACAGCATACAGTTAAGGATTTGTTAGCAAATTGTAAGGAGCGATACAGACCAGTTTCTAAGAAAGCACAGTTTAGACACAAACTCTTGCTATCTAAACTGTTACTTTGGGTATTCATACCTTTTCTGTGTCAATTCCTTTAGACATGGACCAGGTTGAGACAATATAATCCATGACTCGTTCACTAAGGCCTTTTGGGACTTGATATAATTTTAGGAAATCCCTCACGTTGTTCAGCATCTCGTGGTACCGGTTGGTGTTGGCATACATCTGCTGGAAAATGGTGGTGACRTTCCCAAAAATAGTTGCATAAAGAAGAGCTGGAAGAAAAAAAATAATTAAAAATAAATATGTATGCTGTAGTCAATGATAATCATAATTCAAGGATAATGTTAGAGAATTTTATGTTTGGTTACAAATTACTGCAAATATCTTGATGTAAACTGAGAATTTCTATTTAGTCACATCTGCTCACACACATTGTGCACAGAGTTGTTTACTGAATTTACTCATACAGCTCACACAGCCACCCCATGTGCATTAATTTACAAAATCAGCCACAATGTCCAAACATTTTTAAAGCCTAAATTTGACAAGGCATTTAAGATAAAACTTAAATGCACATGCCTTTTCTAGAGCAGGCTTGAACAGTGGTGGATTGAAAGATGCTCTTCAAGCCAAGGAAGTTTTAGGTGTTTTATTGCTTTACAATGTAATTACACTTGCAAACAAGCCCAAAATCACATTCTTACATTAGACATTATAGATTTTGAATAAAAGAGAAATATTCTGGTATCTCATGACACCAATGTGCTGCGCTACTTCGGCTCTTGACATTATCAAATACACAGAAATGTGCCTGTCATTTTTAATAATCTTTGCTCAGACATACTTTATAACAGAATTCAGCTATGAATTCCATATTGCTTTAAAAAAAAAATAAAACTGCAGCCTACAAATGCAGTAAGAAATAAGCCACTGTGAAAGGAAAAAATGYCTTTCATCACTCAGGGCACAAATGTCTTCCCTCTACACAACCCATTTCTACCTCATTCCAGAAATCTCACTTTGTTTCACACTAATTTACTATTTTTCATCACCCCTATGTGAGAGGTGGCATTTTTTAAAAGAAACACAGTGCTCTTATAAAACCTTCAAATGGAAGAATTGTACTTCCATTTCACACAGTGATTTTTTTTTTTATGTTCAGGTAGAAATCAGATGTCAAAGTTCATCACAAATACAGGATCGCACCAAACAAGGTCACACAGTGTATAGCAAAAATGAACACGAGGTTTCTGGTTTAGAAATCACAGCAGATTAATACTTTGTGTGATGTCCAGAAGTAAAGCTTGTTGCAAAGGTAGATTTTTTCCCTTGCTTTTCTGATTGCTGCATCATATCTGCAAGCTACTGAAAGATTTTCTCTCCCTCTGTACCYATTCAGACATATATCAATACTTAAGAGTACAAGCATATGGATTATAAAAATGTTTAGATRAATGCCACATGAATTTTTTATTTCTTTAGCTTTCTCTGCTGTTTTGGATTTTTGCAGCAGGACAAACTTGGTGAAGTATTGCTTCTCCTAAGTGCAACATCCCTCATCYTTCTGAGCAGCTGCTGATTTATCATGCACTCATCTCATCAGGTGTGTCAGGGCACAATGTCTTAGATCTGCAAATCACCATAAATGTATAGAGGAGCCCTAAATGCCCCCRAARYGCTGTCTTTCTGCAGGAGTAGGATYTCTACAGCCTCTAACTACAGCCAGATTTCATCTGCAAATCCAGTACCTGCACCCCAGCTGGCCATGCAGACCCACCCAGAGGACAYAGAAAATGAGTGAAAATGTGCCCTGCAAGACTGGCACAAAGAGATTCAACTCTGACACCTGCYAGGCTGGAAACAGTGAAGGATGCCAAGGTGGAAACAGCTCATCTGAAGCAACTGGCACCTATTACCTCATGCTGGCAGAGAGGATTTGTAGAAAATATACAGCCAGAACTGAAATTCAAGTTCTCCGTCTCCTAATATACAATCCTGGAAAGTTGTAGTTAAAAAAAGTATGTTTCTTGAGAAATTAAGGGTAGAATAAACCATTGGATCAAGCCCACAAAATCCCTGTAGACATATCCAGCAATCCCTCACTAAGGCRGAATCCACCAGCCTGTGGAGCATGCCCAAACTCAGCATCACCTCTCTGGAAATCAGAGCCTTCCTTTCAAACTGGAAATGGTAGAAATGGTTGAGTTYACCCAAATATTCCCCTTCTCTCACAGGTTACTGCATGGGGGATCTTTGACAAAGAGTAAAAGGGAACCTACTCAGATCTTCACAGCTTTGAAGCTGTGCCTCAAGGGCTCTCCTYGCTCGTGGTGCTCCCCATGCCCACACTGGTAGCTGCTGAGGCTGGATTGCAAGGTTTTGGAGAAGATTTTCCATAATTTGGCACGGAAAACCCACCTCTATCTGTAAATCTGCCCCCTATCCCTGTTCTCTGTACGAGAAAAGGAGGCCATTTACAGAAAGTTTATTTTTATTGTATTGCAGGTSTTGGTATGCAACCAAAGTTTGGAGCATCTGATGCTGCTGTTACCTTCAAAGGGTTAAGGCTCTCTATCCACAATTAGCAAGTGAAGATTTCTCAGAGAATCCCYATTTAATGAGCAAATCTTGAAGTGAGAAGTGTGAGTCTTACCTCTCACCTTTAAAAAAAAAAAGGCAGGGGAGTGCTACCAAGGGCATTTCACTTCTGCTGTATTTTAATTATTTTTGGCAGGTGGAATTGGCAGTAAAAAACATTCGCAAAAGATTCTGAAAGAAAATAAAACACAGTGCCCCTACTTATGGTAAAAGTATTTAAACAACCTCTAAAGAAATCGCTAAATATATTCATACACTTTAACAATTTTAATTTAGTCTCTCAGTTTACAATAAGCAGGAGAGATGAGGTTGAAGGTGAAATTACCCAATTTCATGATGGGACTACTTAGGTCAAACTGCATTTATTCACCTCCTCTTTGAATGACCTGAATTTCTCCAAACATTTCCCGTTACGTTCCTACAGTCATGCAATGCTCATTAAMTCAATTGTTCTATGTGTGTAAATCTGGAACAGTCTTCACTAAGTTTTATAGAGATAAATTTGATTTAATGATGCAGAAATATTTTTTCTCAGTCCTAAAGGTGAGGTAAGYGGTCCAACTATTATTTTAGTTTCTATTTTTACTCTTCAGTGTGAAAAATCTCCCCAAAATTACACACAAGAATCCAAGTACTATATATTTTTACATATAAAATCTGTTACTATATTTGTACTTAAACAAAACATTTCTGAATGGTTTAGTGATWGTGTTACATAAATGTTTTAGCCTGTTTAAAAAACTTTCTGGGGAAATAAAAAAATACTCAGAGTTACCTAAATAATCCCAAAGCATTTCAGATCTCTTATTATCCTGACTGTATGCTAAATACACCCAGATAAGAACATCTGCCTTAAGGAGCTGAAGGYTTATTGAGAAATCTGATTTTCCTTATGTCCTGCTCTACGCTAGAGTATTCTTAATCTAAGCATATACAGTGTTCCTCTAAACTGACCCTAACCCCATTCCCATCTCCCTGCAGGGCTGGTGGGAGGACGTAGAGCTGAAAAGGGGGAAAAGGTGGGAGAAAGGTGTTTTCAGGRTCTTATTTTACTTCTCATTATCCTGCTTTGATTTTGTCAGTACTAAATTCAGTGAATATCTCTAATTTGAGTCTTTTTGACTGTGATGGTACTTGGTGAATGATCTCTCCCAGCTCTTAACCCATGAACCTTTGTTATATTTTCACTCCCCTGTCCAGCTGYGAGGGGAATGAGGGAGAGGTTTTGAAGGGTGTCTGGCAACCAGACAGGGTCACCCACTATAATTTATTAAGTATAAACTGAGACAAGTCCAGTACCCAAATACCTGATTTATGACTTTAAAAGCTGACCAGTTTTCTGATATTTCTTTCCACCTCACCTCCATACATGTGCTCAGACTGCAGAATGTTTGCAGGCACTGTTTGCTGCAASCCCAGGCAGTGCCCATCTCCTACGTCAAACAGCCTCACTGAGCTGCTGCAGCAGCAAAAAGCCAACACTTCCCTCAGCAGAAATAGCTCTYCTCAAATCCACCARCACTTTTCAACCGAGTGTACTACTYGGGAGAAAATAATCCTGCTAAGYYCCYTCCCTCACCACTGTTTTATAGCACTTCTGTGATGCCAGCCCCAGCCTCCCACCTCGCCCTGCAGGGATGCTCCTGTCTGCCAGCTGTGCCAGTGAAAGCACCAACACAGCCCCGTGGTTCTACAGGTCTTCAAAAGGCCAGCCTTGATACTGAACCCTTGGCCCCAGCAAATATTTTGCTGGTAAAATACCCTCTCCCCATCGCACCAATGTTTTACATCAGTGTTCAATCAGTGTTTTAAAATACAGTTGCTCCYCATTTACWRGGAGGAGATGCCAACACCAGAGCRYGCTAGCTTTTAAATTTTTCTTCCAAAAGCATCCAAAGCAGCCAAAAAACTTTCCTCCAATTACCCCTGCAGGCAGATCATTGCATCATCCCATGCCACAGCCTCCAATGTATTATTTATCCTCCTGTGAGCCCCACCAATGCATTGTTGCACTTTGCAGAGGAGAAGAAAAACGGCAAAGCTCTGGGTTCAGCAGTGAAATTCAGCTCTGAGCTCCTCACCAAAACCATCTGAGAGCTGCACACGACTGTGCCTGGTCAAAAGCCCAGCATGATCCCAGATTCCAGGCTGATCCCATCACCTGGAGCCATCCAGGCATTCCCACACCCCACACTGCAGGCACAGATCCACAGCTCCTCTGTGGGTCCAGCTGACACCCACCCCTGCTCCCCTGACACTCCAGCAGTGCAAACTCTAAATTAAGAGATGGTGATAATAAAGATAGGGCTATAAAATCCCTGTTAACATTGATATTAGCTTGACAAGAACTAAATGWTTATGTAAATTAGGTGATTWTCAGCAGCAAACTGTAGGAACTCAMRCTSCCTGTTTGTCCCCTTGCAGGGGACACTGCACAGGCATTCCTTATGCATAAATTCTTATTAAAATGAGAGCTTTYAGCTGCACTTGTACAGTCACTAATTTTTAAATGGTGAACCTGGGGGGCTTTTTTTTTATCATGAGCACACTCAGCTAATGGAAAATACTTTAAAGCTCCAATGCTTCACCACCAGGCAGATGTGACGAGCTGAATTGCTGCATTTCTGCACAGAGCTGCAAGCCAAGCCTGGCTGAAATGGTTTGCAAAACACAATCTTAAATTAAGGCTACCGCTGTCCACAGCTATCAGTGTTTGGCTCCTTGTCCTGTGGCAGTGATGGGCAAGAGCTGGAGTTGGTTAGGGTTATTCAGCAGCACAGACAACAAAATTCCTCACTGCAAACCCCTGAGGATGGGACATTCTGAGGTCTGATGCTAAGCAGCTACAAATCACAATTTTCACACACACTCACTGCTCAGCATCCYCTTCCACAGCCACCTCACATTATCAGATCACTTTGTTCCTTCAGAGAAACAGTTCTAGCCATCAGAAAGAGAGCCCTGCACAGGCCCAGGAGTTTCCTCTTGGCATTTGGATTGAATTTCCTGCATTTTCTTTTCCACTGGAAAGCTTTGCAGGTCTTGGGACTGCCAGGGTCTGCTTCTTCCTTGTCACATTAGTCAGGGGTGTTCAGCAACAGATGGGAAGGCACAGCCTGAAAAATGGTGGCAATTACACCACAACAGGCAGCRGGGCAAACAGCAGCACCCTGTGCTAACTGAATGGTGAAAGAATCACTTTATTGGAAAAAAAAAATCCTTATTTAGCAGTGGAAAGGCCTTAATTCTGAAAACTTTCCCTAGGAGTCTGAAGTAGGAGGCTGATTAGGGCTCCTTTTACACATTTCTTATGCAGTGGAAGTTGGGTCCAATGGTCACAGCTTTTGATGGGGACAGCTGGGGCAGGAATATTTAACTTTCCTTTTATAAGAACAGTATGACACAAACACWGATAAGAATTAACTAGTGAATGAGGGAAACCACTTCTTGTAATGATGCTTCATTATTCCTGTTTCCTCAGAAACCCATCAAGGTAAATGTTAATTAAAACACAATCACTTCCCTAAAGGAATTACAGTGGGTGCAGGAGAAGTAGAGAGGAAGGAGTTAAACAAAACTCATGAGAATTCCATGAATTCCAGCAACTTCTGTGCCTCTAGCACACTTTTCTCCATCCTTATTTATCATTCTCTCAATTTTGAGTGTTATCTCTAACACTGCCTCATTTCCATGCAAATCTCTCCTGTTTTTTGGAAGAAGCCAAGTTTTGTCTGTCACACAACCATCCACCTATCACACAAACCTTTCTCTTTCCTTTCTCCATCAAACAAACATTCMCAGAGTGCTGTCCTTACTCTTGTCACCACCCAGAACTAAGAGCCAGGGATCAGAACCATCCCATGCCTTCCTCTCTGCACCTCAGTGTGCCAAAACTGTCACCAATAACAAGCACAGGGCACAAAGGGTCCCTAGCACTACTAAAATACAGCAACCAAAGGGATCATCTCCAGAAAAAAGTTCTCTGAGCAAAGTTGGCAGCTGTCAGCATCCCTGTGTGAAACAACTTTACAGCTCCTTGCTGGATTTGAGCCGCAAGGGATTTTTCTCTTGTTGATTTTTTTTTTTTCCGCCTTTAATACTTTTAAAGGATTTTTTTTTTTTTTAGTGGGACACCAAGTTCTTGTCATATTAAGATGAAGTCAGGATAGCAATGTTGCTAGAGGCAGGATGCCAGAACATCCCTCGCATACAGAGGAACACCACTGAAATTGCCTGTCTTGTTAAAATATAATGGAARATTTGCAAACACACCTTCAAAGTACTGGACTGTGTGAAAAGATGCTTCTAGCTCTCTGCTCCCGGGTTCTTTTTTCATGTATGTGTCAGTGCAAAAGTTTTGGGTGCATAGATCTATGTGTGATGTGGTTTAGGTACTCATAAATATACAAAAAAATATATACACATGTACACACACAGATACAATGGGCTCAGAATTATCTGCAGCTGCAAATTCTCCTCTGAGTCTTCTAATTTACTCCCTCTTTCTAGTTCTTTCAAATCTAATTTTGCTTATTGATTTAATGAAATGTTCGGTTTTATCCCGGCACAAATAATAAGAATGGATGTGGGACAATTAAATGAGTTTGGATGTGGAACAATTAAATGAGCTATTTCAGCTATAAAACATGTATAACCCTGAGAGATGTGGTGAACATACCTGTTACCATAACAGTGGGTATTTATACAATATCTGTCTGAAAATATTAATGAGACAGAGAACAGGTAAAGCAATATTGTTTCTATTCAGTAGAACTCAGTGTGAACTCTGTGYAAGGATGGATTTTTGTGAGTAATTATAGGGTATTTTTAGGAATGAAGCAAAGTACTTAACCCTCAATATTAACAGCCTTGAATTTGGAGATGATGGTTTCATCCTATTATTTTCCGAATAACTCTACTTCATAAATTGACCACAAAACTACTTCACTGAAATGAACAATAATATTTCTTACTCATCTAAGACATCTACAGAAGCAYTTTCCCTCTAATTCTCCATCCTGCRAAWTCAGCACTTCTAGACAGATCTTAGCAAACTTTTGTATCCAAAATTTTCCATCTGATGCTGATAGATTAGCTCTGATTAAATTTCTCTTCCCTGACATGTTTGCACTAAAACCAAGGGGAGAAAAAAAGAAGAGTTTCACAAAAAGTTGAAACTATTCACCTCCAGGTCTTACGAAACCAAAATAATTCACAGCAAAACATTTTTCCTCCAGTCTTTTGACTTTAAATATTAGAAACATGAACAGTGGAAGAAAATCACATTTTGATGCAAAAAAAAAAGATTGTTAACAGCCTAAGAAAGAATGGAACATTCATTATCTTCACATGTACCCTCAATTTATATTGCAATGGAATATTTCCCAGAAAATCAAACCATGAGTTCCTAGCACACTGCTTGCAATGAGGGCCAATCCAAACCCCTTTTTCCCAATTTATTAGCACCAGATCTTCATTTTAYCAGAACATTTGTGCACATGACTGGTGTGAAGCCTGCTCCCCACTCCCACACTTGGGCAGAGCTCMGGGCTGGACCTCAGCACCTCTCATCTTTTGCTGGAATAACGCTGGTTTTGTCTAAAAAAATTCACACCACAACGTTTTCAGACTTTCAAGGTGAATTAGCTCTACTCTACTTTGATTATTCACTCTGGGAACCTGCCCTTCATGGCAGTATTGATTTAGCTGTGGCAGATGCTGAGCTGTCACCRAGCCTGACAGCTTCTTCAGAGCTTCCTCTGTGCTTGTCTTGTAAAACAGTCAATAGCCAAGAGAAACCCAACTGTGAAAACAAGCACGTTTCCCACTTTTATAGCCCATGAAATGACGTGTCCTGCTCCGTGCTGCATCCTTCTGGGATGAGGAAAGAAGCTGGACTCTCAATTTGGCACTCAGCATTATTAATTAACCCTTTATGTACTCAAAGCACATCCACCCCACTGCCTGACACGTTGGTGGGAGCGTTTTTGTCCCAGCTCCGTGGCTTGGCAGTCACTCAGAGCTGCCACCAAGCCCCTTCTTACCAGTGGAGAAGGATCTTTGGGGAAGRTGAATATGCATAGGAAAGGGTTTCATTCCCAAAATAATGTTGATTTGATTTCAAGTATATTCTGGGTAGTTTTTCATCTATGATCCTACAAAGACTCTGTTCACCTTTGCAAGTGCCACAAACCAACCTGATGGAAAGCAAAATGGCAGGCAACACCCCAAAAATATTTTTGCATTGTCCATCAGAGGATCACAAAGTTAGGGGTTTTTTTTTATTTTTATTTTTATTTTATCATTTATAAATTTATATGTAGAACTGGGCATCCAAAGCCCTCCAAAGGCTACAAAGGGGCTGTCAGATAGAACTGTTTAAATACCATTCACATTACCCCCATTACACTCCACCAATCCCACAGTTCTCCACCATCCCCTTCACCGCAACTCCAAAAATGAAAAACATTCCTGGAAACAGTGCTAGCCATCAATGCTGTCCTGGCAGAAGGGGTTTGAGGATATTCAAAWGAACAACAAAAGATTGCATATGCTGTCTAACTAAAACAGACCAAAAAAACARAAGCCTGGCTTTTCATTTTGGCCCCAGTGTGTGTATTGCTGAACTCTCCATGGCTATGTGAGACTGGAAAAGTATCTTTATTTCCTGGCAGCAGCTCCTGGAGCTCTCCTCCTCCCTGTCCAACTCYTTCTGATCAGCACTTGTTTCTATCTGATTACCTCTCTGTTTTCTTGCTCACTATTCCAGGAAGGAGATGCTGGAATTAGATTTGCTGCATTTCCATTCCTACATTAACACTAATTTSACTGAAGTCAATGAAATTACACTGATGTCTGGAGAGTATCTGAGGAGAATAATTGAGTGTATTTTATCACTTTCCTTTGACTTTTTTTGGTGACTGTTTCGTAGCATTTTTAAATGTCCCGTTTCACTAAAATCCACTTATTCTGCACTTGGAAGCTGCAATGAAGTGGGACCATGGAGTTCTTCCTGCAAAGCTCCAGACAATGCCTGGAAGATGCCTGGGATGGGAAGACAGAGATGTGTGCAGTGATAAATGTGACACACAGCCCCATGGAAACTGCTCACCTAGCCAAAACCCATCCCCTGACTGCAGCCCCCTCAAGATATTTGTGATGAGAGCTCAAGGAAGAGGGTGCACAGTGCATCCCTGCCCTGGACCAGAAATCGAGAAATTCCCCACTCCTTTCAGATTGCCACACACACAGAGCCCAGAGACTGCACCCACACCACGCATTATCCACCGACCATCTCCACCGAGAATATCTAACACTGGTCCACAAATCCATTATTTTCCTCACCAGAACATTATTTTGCAGTGCTATTCTGCAAGCCTGGCTGGCCCAGGCTTTACACTGACCACCCCCAGGCACATTTTCCAGAGAGCAATCGCTCCTGTCCACCTCCTTCGCACCACCCCTGACTCCTGTGAGCCACCACCCCCTCTGCTTTTCCAGTCACCATCCAAAGCTCATTCTTATCACCCTTAAGACACCCTTTTTTATAATCTTACAGCATCTTGGTGCAGAGCAGTGCAGCGTGGTGCAACCACATTAATTTCAACTGCCTGCCCAGGAATCCCATTTGCCTTTTGTTGGCTGGCACTGAATATTGCACCGATATTTTCAAGGGATGCTCAGCAGGCAGAGTTGGGTGTCATTCCTCGGTGGTAACTGCTAATTTAAAAAAAAAACATTACTGGGTAGGAATAGCTACCTATTCATCTGCAGGCACTGACACTGAATTTCATCAGCCCTTTTCACAACCACTTCTGTGGTGGGATTGCTGGATCAAACCAGAAATTTCAGGATTCAGCAGATCTGCAGACAAGAATTTTCTCCTATGCTTCCCCTAGGCTAAGTTGTCTCCTAAGCTGCATTTAGATACAACTATGAGGTTAAAAAAAAACTTAGCAAAATTTAATTATTTTAAAATTTTTTTAGGTTTATGCTAGTATCACAGTCTAGGTCCCAATAATTGGGAAGATTTTATCATGTTTCTGCTACAAGCAGGACTGACTATTTCCCAGAGCAGGACAAAGCTGTTCCTGGACGTTATCCAAGAGTGACTAAGCCAACTCTGAAAGTCCAGTGAAAATAAACGAGAGATTTGACAGAAYAAAAATATCAAGATTTGACCCAATAGTTACAACAGTTATGGGATGGAATATCACTTGAACATTCACTCTTYAGCAGCAGGAGAAAGCATGAATTTCTAAAAAATGTGTTTAACCCTTTTAGTGTGCCCTAAAACCGAGCAACTTATTGTCTTTGTCCACACACCAGTGGGATCAGTCATGAATGCAAGAGGTTAATTCAAGTGACCTTGATGCTTTTGACATSTTTGTTCACATGTTAAGAGCTGAGGGAATGACTGCAGGGTCTCTCTCCCCTCTCTTATTTTGCCATCCTCAGTTGCTTCTCAGCTGTTGCAAGACACTCCTAGCTGGTCATGTGTGCCAATAATGTCCTTTTTTAYAGACAAAGACATCTGAAATTGCACACACAACAGGCATTGCACATGAAAAGGGRAGTTTGACAGTATATTCACATTTTTTGAGTGCTACTGAACACCTGCAGGTGTCACACACGTTGAGTTGTCCCACCACCGACTACTGTGAGTAACAAACTGCTGCAAGCCCTGCAGGATGGAGTCTTCAAACCCCAGGAAAATTATATTCAACAACCCATTTATTAGCACATCTCTTCAGGCCTTCCAGYCTGCTTCTCCCCAAGCCTCTGCAGTATGGTACATTAATTTTATACTGAACTATTAATTGCAGTTGACTTTGCAAAGCTCTTTTCTTTACATTTTTTATTCAGTTTCGCAAACRCGATCCCAAAGGAGTTCATCTTATTCCCCACAGTTGTTTGATCAGATCGCAAATATTTCCTTTAATCTTCTCAGGCATTCAGATTTATTAACCATGGAGCAGAGCCTCTTCATCTCCTCTGCTGATGGTTTGGGAGAAACAATCTTTCACGTATTTYTCATTTTATGCAAGTGCTTATTCCTGCAAGTACATATTAGTAAGCACAACATTAAAACAACTTACCTAACCCAAATAAAAAAAACCACTTTGAACAAAATTTGCAAGCTAACTGCTTTAGTTCTTAATGATATTAATCTGAAGTCATTTTTCCCAGAGGTTGTGGTCTATAATTCACTGAGGTCAATAAAAAGTAGCTGCTGATGTTRGTGAGTTTTAAGCTTGGCAATAAACACATATGGGGATATTTTCCTTTGAGAAGCTGTATGAGAAATTTCCCAAAGCAGGGGAAAAGGCCTTTGGGAGACAATTTTAATTTTCTTCATGCCTATTCATAKGTAGAATTAGGAATAATAATAATAATCATCATCATTTCACAGTCACTTCACATTTCTCATTAATATATACATTTTACAAAGAAAGGTAAATTATTCAATTTTGTTCCATACTTAAACATTTATGATGAAGTTCCACACTTAATCATTTATGTCAATTGTCCCTGTTCTATTTTTTATTAGGAAATCCAGGATGAAATATTTTATTAAATTGAGACATGCAGTCATGGTTTTAAAAATTACTATTACCCATTTCATTATTTAGCTGCTTTTATTCTATGAAATAGGATAAAGTTTAGCAAAAAAAAAAAAAAATAAGTAACACCTTAATCTGAGTCTTAGTCTAAATTTGTAGCTTTAGATCTTCTACAGGGAAAGTAGAAGTCAAAAGTCTTACTTTTTTACTATGTTCTATTATTCCCCCACCCAAGTGACGTTTTTAAAAAACAAAGTAAGGTTTCCTCCCATTTTTAAAACCTTTCCAGGAGAAAACCAAGGGAAGGATTTTTCTCATTTCTTCACAGTGCTGACAAAAAAATCTGAAAAGCAGAGTAAGAGAACAAGCAGGAAAGGACTTTTCAGTTCTCTTGAAAACAACTTTTCAGTTCTCTTGAAAACAGGGACATATCAGTTGGGATGTAAAAAAACTCTTCATGTATACCAATTCTTTTCCTCAAAATATGTAATTTTGAATAAGAACAAATTTTCAACAAAACTAAGGATTTTCCCAAATASATTCCATTTTATCTGAATAAGTTTCCACCATAAGCTTATTTCATTATCTCATTAACTCCCTCCATTTCTTCCTCCTCTCCACATCTCTGCTGAAGTCTTCCAGAAGTGATACTGCTTATTTTTAGCTTTGTTTAGTAGCTTAGCTGCCTTACACTTGACATGACTCTCAGCTGGTTTCTTCATTTTACTCAATGTTGTTCGTAACTATTTAACCTAATTGATACAATACCTCCTCTGGGCAKAACTGGTTGCCATGACACTGTAAGAAATTACTCCATATTTCTCCATTCCTGGATCTTTCTGAAGAATTCATGCAGAACATCTTGCCTTCACCAGCTCCCTACCTTCACCCACATCCATAAAAAAATAATTAATGATCAAATCCTTGCAGGCAAATTTAACTGGGATAATAGGGCTAAAATTGGGGGTGGGTTTTTGTGAAGTCTTATTMTGATAATACTGACCAAGAYTGYACAGCTTTATACAAACATGATTACYAAGAGCTTGMCCATCTCCCATAAAATGAATTTTCAGTCCAATTCCAGGTTCATCCCMYACAAGCTCCTCRGGTGTGATTTAGGACACAGCCTGGGTGACAGCTGAGTGCTTTTGCAAAGCCCCATCATTCACACCAGTAAAAAACACAGAGGAAAACAAAATGCACTTTGCAGCACAGAGATGCCTGAGAAGGTGGAGTCGGACCCTAAAGTTTCAGGCAATCTTCCTGTAATTCCAGCAAAGCAATTTGAGATGGTGCATTTCAACATTAATTGATGGCTGAGGTGCTTTTAAATGCTCTGCAGTTCTGGAGGAGCTTTACACCTGCAGGAAAAGGGCATTTTGAGGGGACTTTCTGCAAGGAGCAGGGACACAGTGAGGAGAGGAAGTTGTTGACATCCTGCTTAGAAGAGTGGTCCTCAGCAGAAATTCCCTTGAATTTTAACAGCCCTAAATCCCTCCTGCCTGCTCCCTAAATCACTCCAAACCTCAATCCCAATCTTCTCACAACCTCYTCCACCTCCTGACCCAGACCTTTTCAAACAGGACACTCCTTTGAAAACATGAAATGAAGCCAAAGCACAGTAAACACACACCAAGAAACATTAACAGCCCAATCTCTACAATCTATTTGAGGATTTCAGGATGMTTTGAGGATGTTCAGGCCAGTCCCCACTGTGGCACAATCCAACACAAAATTTATACAACCAATTTGAAAACAAGTGTTCATCCAGTGTTTTGATTTTTCTTAATTAATGGAAGAAGAAAACTCTTTTTGGACTGGCTTTGGAGAGTCTTTTGGACCAGCTTTGGACAGTGATCACACTGCTGATATTACAGTCCTCTGGGCAATTATGTAGAGTTTGGAAGACAATATTTTTATACCTAAAGCAGTCTGAAATGCACAGCATGGACAGCTCTCACAGTGCATTTGTCCTTGTGAATGTTGCTAGCAAAACAGAATATTAACTACATTCATTATTTTTACTTACACACACCACTWAATCTGTGGTTCTGCTCTTCAGAACTGTGCACTCAATACTGCAGAACTGATACAGACTGGGAATWGCCAAGCTTTTTATGGTAAGAAAAAATCCATTTGTTTTCATTTATACATTAATAAGAAACTTGCTGAGCAAAACCTGCTTTTATTGTTGTTGATGATGATTCATTCRCAAGGCTAGGATGAGGAGTTAATGAAAACTTAAGTAAAAAGTCAAATAACAAAACTGCAAATGAAGTCCCTGATGTTATCTCCCTTTCAC
Source organism: Malurus melanocephalus (assembly GCF_030028575.1). Lineage (NCBI taxonomy): Eukaryota > Metazoa > Chordata > Aves > Passeriformes > Maluridae > Malurus > Malurus melanocephalus. The sequence continues at coordinate 551,474 of NW_026623605.1, forward strand.
ACTTCTGAAGGCATAAGGCTACTATGAAATTTCATTTTTTTTTTAATTATCATTTGGGGCAGATTCATGCCAGATTCAAGAACTGATTTATTTAGCTAATATATTTATTTCCATTTGTGAAAGACGTTTCTGAGCACTGCAACCAAAATAACACCAAATTAAAATTCTCAAAAGCTACAATTTACTGATTATGATTACTAAGAGCTTGCTCATCTCCCATCTCACACAAAATGAATTTTCAGTCCAATTCCAGGTTCATCCCCTACAAACAGTCAGCCAACAGCAAGTATTTCCAAGAACATAGAGGGCTGAGAAATTATCTTTTTGACCCTGCACTGGGCCCACAGATAATTTAAGCAAACCTGTGCTTGAGCAGACATGGAGTCATTAATTGCTCCATAATTTGACAAGCAAAAGAAAATAATGTCATTGAGAGTCAGAGTGAAGCACACAACCCTTCATGATCTTGTAATTTACAGGTACCATATTTATATATATTTGCCTTTGCCCTCCCACCTCACAAAAATAYGGAGTGATTGAAATGTCTCAGACTTTGTTTTTCTCAGGAAGCTTTGGTTTTGAATCCAAACTGGAAAGAAACAATAATTTTTAGATTTAAAAAATTGTGGGCAGGTGGAGATGGGTTATGGTGACAGGAATTAAAATTAAATCGGTTTTGCACTGTTTTATATTCCACTAGGAAACATGAAACAATAAAAAACTGAAAGCTAAGGATGCTTAATGACAAAATTGATAGGTCAGTTTGTCCCATATCAAATTTATCAGCCTATAATGGAATGAAGGGGACACAGAGTGCTAACAAGTTTCTAAAAGATGTTTTGGCAAGATCAGCTAAATGCTTCTTTCTTTGACAAATTAGCTTCTTCTGTGGAAATAATACTCTCCCTCAAATATTTTAACTGGCTTTAATAATCTGCCAATTTGTTTCCTAATAAAGGATTTTTGCAGTGCTCCGATGGTATTTGCATTCAGGGCATTCATAAGGGCCACACTGAATATCTCTGTGTTCAAACTCATGGGGATGTTCAGGACWGTCCCCACTGTGGCACAATCCAGCACYAAATTATTGTGAGYAATTTGAAAGCAAGCRTTCATCCAGTATATTGATTTTKCTTAATTACTGGAAGAAGAAAACTCTTTCCTTTTTGTTCTGGTGATCCTCACTCAGGGTGAGATGACATTTGGGAAAGGCTACTGAACACATTTACCTTGACCCATCTTCCACGTGATCTTTTTCATTTCCCTTCAGCAAAAAATAAAAAAATAGAACTTCTCGGTACAAATTACTAAAAATACATAGCATAGCCTTTCAGAATCGAGTCTATTTCTCACTATGCTTCACCTACTTTATTTCAAATAGAAACTGAATCATTAAAACTCCTCTTTGTTAAAATCATGACAGGGGCAGCACACCTGTCCACAGAGAAGCAGTGGCTTTGTCCTCTGCATGGATCTRAAAGATGACTTAATACTCCACTGTCACTGATGAACTGGAGGCTCTGTGGGCTGTTCACCAGCTCTTTKTATCCAGCAGTTGGTCAGAGAAAAGAACATTACCCAGCACTTTCTCTTCTTAACTAAAAATAATTTYTAACAGGTTCTAAATTTACGGGCATTATATTTAAATGACAAAAAGATAAAAAGAATCTGCATTAGGTGTAATGTCTTCTATTTAGAGGAGAGCGACAATAGACGTTCTGGAGGGGGAAAAAAAAAAAGTTACATAAAACTGGAATCAGAAGAATCAAACTCCAGTGATTGCAGCAGCCCTTCCCTACGAGCTGACAGAACTTCTGTTCAACAGTCCCTTGCTGGGAAGGGAAAGGAAGGGAAGGCAAAAGGGTAAAAGATCAGGAATGAGGACAGAGGTTTCGATGAAAATATGCAATAACATTTCCTCTTGTTGGCAGTAATGGCTTTAGAATCTTTTTACCTTTGTTGCGTGAACTTTCCATGATCYGCTCAAAATCAATACAGAAAAGCTGCCACCTATTTTGAGAACCCAAAAAGTGTCTGTATCCTGACTGTTTGACATGATCTGCATTGTTGGAGGTGCTGAATTAACACCACTCTGACAGCAAAACCTCCCGACGGACTCCTTGGCCCCAGGCAACTCCAGAGAAGGATCTGGGAGATGTGTATTGATTTTAACACCAGCAGAAGCAAAGAGGAAATGAAAGGGAAAAGGCAAAAGAATTTAGGCAGAGCTTTGCTTTGCTAGCCAAGCACTATTTTTGAGTGAGAAAAGAAATGACAGGCTGGGTGATCAAAGATTTTAAGAAGTCAGCTGCACTGGGATGGCAAACACAGGTGCAATCTTCTCCTCTCTGCCCCTATCCCCAACAACCACCTGACTGTGGTTATTTTAAGCTGCCTGTTTTCAGCTTTTCTTCTCCAGAAACGTACTATAGCTGCTGCTTTTCCCACAAATAGCAGTAAACATGCAGCGAAAGGCATTTGACAAATAAAAGTCCATTACTTATGCAAAAAAGGGTACCTTTTAAAAGGCAAAACATTCTCTTCATTTTCTCCCTTCTTTATAAGGAGTAGAAAATGGCTATAGCATTTTCAGATGTTTGTCAATTGCATGTTAATGTACTCCACTGTTTTTTCCAAAGTCAAAAAAAAAAGCCTTCAAAAGTAGGAAGCATTTGCACAAAAAAAACCATCTTGATAATTTGATTTTTTTTTCAAGAAGCAGGCCTTTTTTCAGGTCTTTTATAATACCAATTTTGGAAGAAGCTTTCCATTTAAAAATTTATTTTTTCTCCTAATGCAATTATGTAATTGTATTAAATGCTCTTAGTCATATAATTTTTTTTTTTTTTTAAAGAAGCCAGGGCAGGGTACTGCAGGCAAAACTGGTCTGTACACACAGCTCYGCTGCGATGCCGGGGTATTTCAGCATAAACATTCAGGACACAGAATTYCTCTTGGATGGGTGCCTTGCAAAGTGAAAACTGAATCATTGTTAGGCTCTCTGGACAGCAGGGAACAGATTTAGAGAAGAAAACAGAAGGAGAAAACRAAGTTCAAGCAAATTCTGATGCCTGCATCATTGTGTTGCAGTAAGGACTAACACTGGAATTACTCAGAATCATCAGCTGCTTCTCTCTTTAATCTAAATATTCCCAAGTCACCTTCAGTGCTGCTTTTCTGCAGAGACTGAGAGMCTCAGCAAAGATTTGGGAGGGACCAGGCTGAGGGACCTGCAGTCAGTGGAGGTGGCTGAAATCAGGAGGATGTGGGAAAGAATTAATCTTGGTCACAGATGAGTGAGGTCACCTGGGAAAGACACAGGCAGGAGCTCAGAGAAGGGTGCAGGAGGAAAGATGAGCTAGAAAGGTCACCTGCAACCTCCAGAAGGTGAAAAATGAGGGACTGAAATCCCTCAGCCCAAGAATGGCTCCTCAGGGGGATTTTCCATGGGGGAATGGATGACCAGCTCCCCTCAGGGGGATTTTCCATGGGGAATGGATGA